>NC_088867.1:16317379-16370368 GCF_032884065.1 Artemia franciscana | reverse complement strand
CTATGACTAGATTGCTGCAACAAAGAAATACCTTATTAGCACTATACATGGGATCATCAGAAGGGGAGGGGGCATTTGCAAGTGAATTGATTAGTTTATTTGGAAAGAGAATGTAAAAAAAATAATTAAGTAGTGTGTTCACCTTTTCCCTATGCCACTATGTAATCATGTATTTACCAACCCCTGATGTAGATTGGTATTCTATTGAAATAACAGGAATTGCATTTTTGAAGACTTCTGCCAATGGTAAAGAGATTGAAAACTCAAATTTTGGGTAGCCTACATTTTTTCATCAGAATTGTCTCCTGTAATGTATGCAATCTTCTAACGCCTAGAAATAAAGGATGAGCATAGTAGCTTGGAAATACCTTCCCAGGGGATATTTTAGGCCCTGTATTCATTCTAGAAAGTTCAATCACCTAATTCAACTGCTAGATTCTGCTTTTTACAAATCAGTAGCCTATCAATGCGATTAACTGTTAATTTCTATATAGATTTCGGGCTAGATTTGTTAATAATTTTATAGCTTTTTATTACCTTGAATTGCACTTACCAGCAATAGGATGACCCTGTAGTTGCCAGTCAGTGAAGATAGTGTGCTGACTGATCAGGTGAGTCCCAAACTATTTGCCTTGGCTAGTTGCAACATACTTTGTCAACTGATAATTTTGACTGTATAACTTTTGTCAACTGATAATTCTGAACTTCTCAATACTGGAAGAAGAGACTGCTTAACAAGTTTCATAGACTCACCACCCAATTGGAAAAGAATCTGCTATACAACCTTAAATTGGCATGCTTTTTATAAAGGTGTTCATGTCCTCTTGTTCTTGAAGAATTACCCAGTTGAAAGAGATTTGGGATAAGCTTTTCATGGTTGAGCAGCTTGAATGTCAATATCATATCTCCTCTCTTTTGGGGATAAGCCAGTGTGAGTAAATTCAATTGTTTCAAGCTGAGGTAAGGGATGAGAGATAACTCTGATGCATTTAGTGGTATACCTGTGAATTGAGCCTTGAATTTTTTAGTCTGATTTTTTTAGTTGGGTTGGCAATGCACATACCAAATAAACACCCATCTATGATCTTTCTTCTGGTAAAAAATACAAAATTCCACATTCGTGCAGGTAGGAGCTTTAAACCTCTACAGTAGGGTTCCAATCCAAACATAATTACTAAAAAAAACTAGTTTTTTTTAACTGAAAGTAAGAAGCGACATTAAAACTTAAAACGAACAGAAATTACTCCATATATGAAATGGGTTGTCCCCTCCGTAATCCCTCGCTCTTTACGGTAAAGTTTGACTCTTTGCCACAATTCTGCTTTTTAAAACAATTAAAAGCTTTAGCTTTTTTTGTCTTAAGATGTCTTCAAATTACTTCGTATATGAAAGGGACTGCTTCCTCATCAACGCCCCGCTCTTTACGCTAAAGTTTGACTCTTTCTCTCAACTCTTCTTTTTAAAACAGTAAAAAACTCTGAAAGTAACAGTAATTACTTTCAGTTAAAGTAACAGTAATTCTGCTTTTTAAAACAATAAAGCTTGGAAACAAGTGATGGGTAATAACCACTGAACTTGTTTTTCTTAGAAATACCTTTGCAGCAGCAGTTGGATCAGGTCAATTAAACTTTAACTCTTTGTCTGTCAATATACCCAGATCTCATTTGGCATCACTACTCACAATGGTCTTTTCGGGAGAACCTTGATTTGGACTTTTGACTGAAACAATTACTTTCAAATTGTCTGTATAAAGTAATGTATCTGACATTAATAATCATGACTGTGTTTTGTGATGCGGTTTGTGTTATGAGCCTTACACTCTATGACCCCACAGAGGTTGCGTGTAGTTGCTCCATTTATACTACTAATAAATACTTGGCTGATTCAGATTTGGACACAACATAGTAGGATCACCTCCATAATAAAGTGTTTGTGTGAAGCTTCTGGCTTGGAATAGGCTAATGGTGCAGTTTGGCACCCCTGCCCTCCAGGTCACATACACCATGGTGCCTGGAAGGCATACTTATAACTTTTTTTTACCAGTTTCATTAAAATATTTGGCTTGAAATCTCTGTCCTGTAGCATCTGTTTACTGGATGGTGGGTAAGGGAGGCTGAATTTTGTCTCTGATAAAAAGCAACTAGCAAAACCAAATTGCATGTCAAAGTTATTCTACTGGTTAAAGTAAAAACTAAAAATTTTTGTTGTTGAGCGTTGTTTTTAATTTTTTTTTGTATTTTATAATGAAAAAGAAAAACTTTAAAGTTCCATTTGGCTTTCACCAAAGTACAATGACACCAGCCTTTAAAGGTTCTGGCAGGGAAGGGCAGCCACACCACAAGAATCTAAGTTTAATTTTGTATTTGTCTCTTCATAATTTTAACCGTATATTTAAATCTGTCTCTTCATAATTTAACCGTATCTTTAAATTAAGATAATTAAATTAATTTAAGATACCATTGATATCTGAACTTCTATTGCAATATTAGACTAAGATATAACGATGTCCCTCCAATGTCACCAGATCTGGTCAGGATGATGTCGGTCTGTTGGTCTGTCTGTCCTCGTTATGCTAGTTACAAAGCAAAACAAAAATAACAACAAATACCACGCAAACCACCTAAAAAAGCAAATTAGCATCGCCCACAAAGATAAATTTGTTGCTTCATTTGGATATTTTTCATCAAGATTAGACTTTCTTACCTGAATCGTTTTGTATTTTGTTAATATCTGCCTCGAGAACTGTCAATTTTGCTTCTAAGATAACTTTAGCCTCTAATAAATCAACCTTGTCTTTTTTCAAGGCTTCTATTTCTTCTTTTATGGCACTTGGTATTTACCAAGTGACACATAGCGATCGCAAATTCTGTTGGTCTGTCTATCCCAGTTTTGCTAGTTTAGGCACTTCCAGATAAGCTAGGACAGTGAAATTTGGCAGGCGTATCAGGGACCAGACCAGATTAAATTAGAAATAGTCGTTTCCCCCGATTCGACCATCTGTTTGGGGGGAGGAGGCGGTTAATTGGGAAAAATTAGAAAAAATGAGGTATTTTTAACTTACGAACGAGTAATCGGATCTTAATGAAATTTGATATTTAGAAGGATATCATGCCTCAGAGCTCTTATTTTAAATTCCGATCGGATCTGGTGACATTGGGGGGAACCTAAAATCTTTGAAAACGTTTAGAGTGGAGGGATCAGGATGAAACTCGGTGGGAAAAATAAACACAAGTCCTAGATACGTGACTGACATAACCGGAACTGATCCGCTCTCTTTGGGGGAGGTGGGGGGGGGGGGTTAATTCTGAAAAATTAGAAAAATGAGGTATTTTTAACTTACAAAGGAGTGATCAGATCCTAATGAAATTTCATATTTAGAAGGACTTCGTAACTCAGATCTCTTATTTTAAATCCTGACCGGATCCAGTGTCTTTGCAGGGAGTTGGCGGGGACCGGAAATCTTGGAAAACGTGAAAATTGAGGTATCTTTATCTTACGCTTGGGTGATCGGATCTTAATAAAACTTGATGTATCGAAAGATCTTATTTCTAAGATGCTCCAATTTCAATTCGAATTGGATCCGGAGAATGAGGGGTTGGAGGGGGGAAAAGAATCCTTGGAAAACGCTTAGAGTGGAGAGATCGGGATGAAACTTGATGGGAAGAATAAATACAAGTTCTAGATACGTGATTGACATAATTGGAACTGATCCGCTCTCGCTGGGGAAGCTGGGGGGATTTCCAGTGATTTAGCAAGTTTGGTGCTTCTGGACGTGCTAGGACGATGAAAATTGGTAGGTGTGTCAGGGACCTGCACAAATTGACTTGATAACAGTCGTTTCCCCGATTCGACCATCTGGGGGGCTGGAGGGAGAGGAAAAATTGAAAAAACGAGGTATTTTTAACTTACGAATGGGTCTTAATGAAATTTGATATTTAGAAGGACCTCCTGTCACAGAGCTCTTAGTATAAATCCCGACCGTATCCGGTGATATTTGGGGAGTTGGAGGGGAAAACAGGAAATCTTGGAAAACGCTTTGAGTGGGGAGATCGGGATGAAATTTGGTGGGAAGAATAAGAACAAGTCCTAGGTACGTGATTGACATAACCGTATTGAATCTGCTCTTTTTGGGAGTGGTGGATTTAATTTGGAAAAATTAGAAAAAGTGTAGGTATTTTGAACTTAGAATGGGTGACCGGATCTTAATGAAATTTGATGTGTAGAAGGAACTCATGTCTCAGAGCTGTTATTTTAAATCCCGACCAGATCTGGTGACATCGGGGGAGTAAGAGGGGGGAACCGGAAACCTTGGACAATGCGTAGGGTGGAGAGATCGGGATGAAACTTGGTGGGTAGAATAAGCAAATGTCGTAGATACATGATTGACGTTACCAGACTGGATCCGCTCTCTTTGGGGGAGTTAGGGGGTTATTCCAGTGCTTTGGCGTGTTTGGTGCTTCTGGGTGTGCTAGGACGATGAAAATTGGTAGGCGTGTCAGACTTGGTAAAGTCGTTTTCCCCGATTTGACCATCGACCATGGGGGGGGGGGCTGAAGGGAGAGGAAAAATTAAAAAAAAATTATTTTTTACTTACGAATGGGTGATCGGATCTTAATGATACTTGATATTTAGAAGGACCTTGTGTTTCAGAGCTCTTACTTTATATCCCAACCGGCATAAAGCCTCTGATTTTCTTTTTAAATCAATCTATTGATTCTTAGAATTTTGCTAGAGCTCATGCCATACGAGGCTCTTCCGACCTCGTCACAAGTGCCATATGAGCTCTTAGCTTTCGTTAATATATTGGACTTCCTAGATCAGCTGGGAGGGACAGAGGGGAATCAAGCCTCTGTACTCTGTAATTATGCAGACTGACACATCCCCAATGTGGTTTCAATAACATGTAACTTGCTCACTGCTCTACTAGAAACTTAATCAGTATTAGATTCAACAATTTTTCAATCCAAGGTCCTTATCCAGAGGACTGTAAACAAGTACAATAATGTCACAGGTAGTTTTGGAATCAACTATGGTTTTCAACACATTTCATGTTCCAATCTAACATCTTTAATGAGAATTTTGCTTTTGCAATTGCTTCCTTCTATTTCATACAATTTGAATTGTAGCATGCTTTTTGATGAGGAGGTGGGTGGGGGAGAGGGTGCCTGAAGCTTCAAAAAGTGGATTTTTGGTCCTAATTTTCAAATTTCTTTTGAGAAGTTTTGTGGGTCAATTTGGGAGTGTACGAAAATACATTTTCAATATTTAAAATAATGGTATTACCATCCTTTTCTATTTCCCAAAAACAATTTCTTTTAATGCTGTAGTCAAAATATTTTCACAACTGCACCTGCAATGTGGAATACAGATTATAAATTATCGTATCCTTCTGATGATTGTCCGATGACCCTCCATCTCCTAAAATAGGGTTAAGCATGCGAAACTTGCATTATTCGAGATATCTCATTTTCTTGTTATATTTACAAGGTCTCTAAATGTCAGGGGATCTTCGTTTTGTCGAAAATTTGACATTTATTGTTTGGTATCCCTATCGGGATTTAGGTGATATCTGCAAACACAAGACCATACGATGCTAGTAATAACAATGCACCTTTGGGATCTTTATCGTTAAACAGTATAATATTATTTTTGAATCAGGGAATAGGGAAAGGTTAATGAGGGAATCGGATGATATAGAAAGTTTTAATTGCAGGCAAACATTTTTCAGTCTTTTAGAATCTTCATCCACTG
The DNA here is from genome assembly GCF_032884065.1 of Artemia franciscana. Lineage (NCBI taxonomy): Eukaryota > Metazoa > Arthropoda > Branchiopoda > Anostraca > Artemiidae > Artemia > Artemia franciscana. The sequence continues at coordinate 16,364,617 of NC_088867.1, read as the reverse complement.
GATTTTAATCAAAGAAAACATGCTGAGTGTATTCAGAAGTTATATTTCAATTTCCGCATAGAGGAAAATGATGGGTACTTGTCTGTTATAGCGCCTATATATATATAGAAGCGCCAAGTAGAGCCGGTTTCTTCGTTAGATTCTTTTAACGTAGTGTGACACAAGACAAAAAGAAGTGACAGAATAGAGGGGAAATGTATGATTTGGACAATATATTTAGACATTAGGGGGGCGGGTGTAAAGTATTTGGACAGTGTGAAGCTAAAAAGCAATTCTTACCTCATAATGTGCAGAATAATTGAACCTAACACATTTTTCATGGTAAACTAAACAAATTTCATTCAATACAGATCGTAAACTCAATGAAAACCAGTCCTATTTAGCTTCTATATACATAGACGCTATAGCAGACAAGTATTAAATGGTGAGTACCTTATTTAAAAAGATCTGCAATAAGCATAATAACTGCAGTTTTCAGCTTATAATTAAGAGCGTGATATTTCTTAGAGGAGAGATTTCCAATGCCTCATTAGCTAGATAATTGGCTACAACATTATATCTCATTCCCTTATGGCTTGGAATGTTAATAAATTCAATGGAGTTTCTGGAAATAAAAACGATCTTTTCGTGTATAGCTTTCAGGCTGTTATCATCAGCATGCTAATTTCTATTGCTTAAAAAATGAATAGAATAGAAGAATGAATCTGATAAAATAGGATATTTCTTATTGAGGTCTCAAAAACTTTTAGAGCATCCAATGCCAGCTATTAATTCTGCAGACAGTATGGATGAATCACATGGAAGGGGAGTATAAACATTCAAATTTAGATTTGGGATATAGACAGCTGCAAAGATTGCCTTCACTTCTTGTACTGAGCAGCATAATTTGCTCATACTTGTATGACACTTAATTTGTGCCATATTCCATGATGGGGAATCCACAAAGGGTTATGTGTCCATAGATTCAGAAGAGCAATCCAGAAATTTTTGATAACTGTTCCATATATATATATATATATATATATATATATATATATATATATATATATATATATATATATATATATATATATATATATATATATATATATATATATATATATATATATATATCATGAAAAGAGAAATCACCAATGCAACAGCACAAACACACACACACACAAAAAAAAAAAGAAGAGAGACAGAAGGAGAAAAGGAAGACTGTTTTCCTAAATTAGTGATTAATATAGACCAGCACTAGAATGAGGCCTTAACCCTACTCATCCATACAATCACATAGGTCAAACAGCATAGCCATACACAATCAACCATAAAGAATAATCCGTGGACAGGCAGTCATGTCGTCAATAAGTATAAGTTGTCATTTACCAAACAATAGAAAAAATAATAAAGACAAATAATTCAGAGGCAACAACACAAGGGCTCATCAGGAGAATACACTGGCCTATAGGGTTTCCCCACTACCTTTAGCTATATATATATATATATAAGAAAAAAAAATATATAATATTAAAAAGACAAAATAAACCCACTTCTTTGATCTTTCTTCTGGGAAAAAATACAATATTCCGTATTTTGCAGATAGGAACTTGAAACACTGGATCTGATGGTGTGATTTTCATTGATATTCTATTACTTTTAGAGGATATTTTCTTCTTTTTTCGAAAATCAGGCAAATTTTTTCAGGTTTGTAGCTTTTGATGGGTAAAACTAAACTCAATGAAATTTATTCATTTGAAATCAGGAAAATAAGCCAATTCTTTTGATACATCTATGGGTATAAAATACCCGTTTTTTTAGAGTTTCGGTTACTATTGAGCCGGGTCGCTCCTTACTGACCGTTTGTTACCACCAACTGCTTGATTTTCCCTAGTGGTGTCAGCACAGAAATTGTTTTGTAAATTTTCTATCATACGATGGATGGTTTAGTTTGAGACTTTTCTCTGATGAGGCGAGATTCAAGTCAGCCAGAAGCGATTTAGTGTTATTCCTGAGGGTTGGGGGTTTTAATGCTTCTGGTAGAAAATCTTTGTTGATTGATGCTATTTACTTGACACATCTTGGCTAAGTGCTGCAGAATGGGTGTGAGGGTTTTTTGAGACAGGTGTTATATTGAACTTTTGTGTTCCCATTTCTCTTAAATCTTTCTCTACGACATCCTCCCACCCCAAACATGGGCGGCCTGCTTACCGTTTAGTCTTAGATGGTTGGCCAAAAAAGGATAGCTCAATAAATTATTTTTTTTTTGGTTTCTTCTTCTTTGAAGATATTTGGGGTACATAATGTATTTTTGAAGCATCTAACACAATACTAGACAAATCTTTATCCCCCTCCCCCCACTTTAGATATTTATACAATTTGTGTCAAAGGCATCCCATGTACCTTGAGTGAATAATTTGACACAAAAATAGTGAATTAAAAAACTTCAAGGTATCCAAATCTTCAAAATAATGCCTCATCCTTGGCAAAATAATTTTCATGCATGACAACTTGTATTACTTGACTTAAAGGGTCTGATTAAAATCCCGTCCGCATCCGCATTTATGAAAAAACAAATTGGCCCTCTTTTAGATTAAGTTTGGAACTTCTAGCTTAGACCATGTGTTCTTGTGATGAAAAACAGTTGAAGTGTATAAACAATTAAATACATCCAGAGAATATGCTTGTTGTTTTGGTTATCAGCTCAGTTCTTTTCATTCATCCATTATAATTATAGGGAACTGACTCGTAGTATTTACTGGCATTCTCTTTATAAATATTGCTTTTCCTGTCACAACCTCTTTGGTGCCTTGGCATTTCCCCAATTATCTTGACTGGAATTCACGTTAGTATCAGAATTGTGATATAGAAATGGGATGTTTTAATGCTTTTCAATATTCCAATAATGATGGAAATGAGAGTAAGCTAATATTGAAAAAAATATGTCATTCCAAGTTGTATTTGTGCAACAACGGGATATGTATATAACATTCGATAGTTTTGTTTTGGTATATTTACCTTTGAGAAGTAAAGCTAATAAATACTGCTTCTAAGTATATGAAAAGTATATTAGAATGAAAACTGGCAGTAGTGCTTAAAGAAACAACACATGTGCCATCTAATGTTTGACAATATTGTTCCATTTTTAGCCTAGCACAAGCTACTGGATACTTGTCTTCCATAGAATATAAAATATAGGTAACTACTACTACTAACTACTCACCGCAGCACCAAGCCGCCTGAGGCCAACAGCTACACACACTCCTCTATCCCAATCTGTTCAAAGCCTCGGGCAAAGAAAACAGACTCGCGCCAGGCGTAGGTCTGCCAGCTTAAAATCAACTAGCGTAATTAACGTACCAAAATTTTTCCAAGTTATCCTACACGCACTCTCTGCACACTTAATGTTGACTTAAAATAATAATTATAATTATTAAAATTAATTATTCAAATAAATAATAACTATGCGGGAGTTATTTCCCTTGTGTTTTGATTTTTTGGAAGGGGGTATTTCCGGAGTGATCAAGAAACTGTTCAGAAATAAAGTTTTTTTTTTTTTTTTTTTTTTTTTTTTTTTTTATGAGAGTATGTTAAGAGAATTGTCTTTTCAGGCTGAATTGTCTGCAAGAAACTTTACGGGGTAGGGATTTTCAGCGAGGATGGAACTATCCGGAGGGAATTTGACGAAGGGGGATGTACTTTATATTGGATGAAATTTTCACGGTGGAGTTTCTCGTGAGAGGGAGGGTGTGTTTCATTGAGGATGATTCAGATTTCCCGGCATTATTAAAAAAACGATCAGAAATTAAATTTTTTTTTTTTTTACTGAAAGTAAGGAACAAAATTAGAACTCAAAACGAACAGAAATTGTTGCGTATGAGAAGGGCTGCCCCCTCCACAATACCTTATTTTCTACGCTAAAGTTTAACTGTTTATCCCAATTTTTTAAGAACGGCCACTTACATACAAGGGCCGATTAATTAGAATAGGAAGCTTTTGTAAAAGCGCTAACAGCTTTAGCGTAAAAAGCAATGTATCGATGAGGGGGCAAACCTTCTTACACGGAATAATTTCTGTTCATTTTAAGTTTTGATGCTGTTCCTTACTTTCAGTTAATTTTTTTTTTCTATTAATTCCACTTAGAATGGTGAACTATAAACCAAGTATTTTCAATGCGTTTACCTCAAAATTAGTTTTAATGCAATTGAGCATTTTGGCTTATAACTTCCAACTTGACTCCCAACTTTGTAAGTATGTACTTGCAAGGGAAATGCATTTAAATAAGGGAGAAATTGTATTTTTACCTAAAAAAGAATAAAAATATTGCTCATTGGATACTAAATGCTTTTTCACATCCCAATTCATATAATTATTAAATTGCTCAAACCCCTTCTCTATGATATTCTTAACGTCCTTTAAGTACATTAAATAAAAAAAAAAGTTTTTTTTAACTGAAAGTAAGGAGCGACATTAAAACTTAAAACGCACATAATTACTTCGTATATGAAAGAGGCTGCTTCCTCATCAACGCCCCGCTCTTTACGCTAAAGTTTGACTCTTCCTCTCAATTCTTCTTTTTAAAACAGTAAAAAACTTTAGCGTAAAGAGCGGGGCGTTGATGAGGAAGCAGCCTCTCTCATATACGAAGTAATTTCTGTGCGTTTTAAGTTTTAATGTCGCTCCTTACTTTCAGTTAAAAAAACTTGTTTTTTATTTAATTTCTGAACGTTTTTGAATCAATGCATGTTTTGATTTTGGCTCTCCGCAGAGGAATAATCAAAACGAAATTTGCATATATATTTTTTTTTTTGGCTCAATGGCTTTCTCATAATTTTGATCGAATGATTTTGAGAAAAAAAAGAGCGGGGGACGAAGCCTAGTTGCCTCCCGATTTTTTGGTTAATTAAAAAGGCAACTAGAACTTTTAATTTTTTACGAATCTTTTTATTGGTAAAAGATTTACGTAACTTATAAATTAGCTTACGTAAAGAACTTTTGTATTCTCATGTTTTTATTACATATATGAGGTGATATACATATCACCCCCCCCCCCGTCATTACCTCGCTCTTTACACTAAGGCTTAAATTTTATCCCAATTCATTAAGAATGACCCCCTGAATCACAAAAGCCGTAGAATAAGTAGTTGAAATTACTGAAAATACTTTAGCGTAAAGAGCGAGGTATTAGAAGGAGGTGAGCCCCTCATATGGGTAATAATTTATGTTTGTTTTAAGTTTTATTGCTGTTCCTTACTTCCAGCTGAAAAAGCTTTTTTAATTGTTTTTTTTTTAAATAATGCTAGTAAATCCTGCTCTCCCTTCATGGAAATTTTCTTCTCCCAAATTCTCGAAGGAAAGTTCCCCCAGCATATCCCCCTCTTCTCAACCCCTCCCCCAAACCAAAAAAATCCTCCTGAAAACGCCTGTATACTTCCCAATAACCATTACTATATGTAAGCACAGGTCAAATTTTGTAACTTGTTGCCCCTCCCACGGGGACTGTGGGGGAGTAAGTCGTCCCCAAAGACATAGTTATAAGGTTTTTCGACTACGCTGAATAAAATGGCTATCTCAGAATTTTGATCCGTTGACTTTGGGTCACTTAAAGAGGGCACTAGAACTTTTCATTTCCCTTAGAATGAGCCCTCTTGCAACATTCTAGGACAACTGGGTCGATACGATCACCCCTGGAAAAAAAAAACAACAAATAAACACGCATCCGTGATCTGCCTTCTGGCAAAAAATGCAAAATTCCACATTTTTGTGGATAGGAGCTCGAAACTTCTACAGTAGGGTTCTCTGATACGCTAAATCTGATGGTGTGATTATCGTTAAGATTCTATGACTTTTAGGGGGCGTTTCCCCCTATTTTCTAAAATAACGCAAATATTCTCAGGCTCGTAACTTTTGATGGGTAAGGCTAAACTTGATGAAACTTATATATTTAAAACCAGCATTAAAATGCGATTCTTTTGATGTAGCTATTGGTATCAAAATTCCATTTTTTAGAGTTTTGGTTACTATTGAGCCGGGTCGCTCCTTACTACAGTTCGTTACCACGAACTGTTTGAAAACCCACAAAAACTACAGAACCTTTTTTTAATCAAGTGATTCGTTTTTAATTATGAAAGCCATTATTGTATGGATACTCTATTTGTGAAATATAATGTCATTCATTTGCCTAATGTATTTATTGTAAGGGATGGCCTGCTATTTGTCACACGAGATCATGATTTGATCTTTTACTTATTTTTCCAGTTCTACATTCATGCCTTATGTGAATAAGAAATGATCTAGTATATAACCCCTTGGTTTGCGGTTCAATTCATAAATATCTATTGATCGGGTAGAATTGCTTAAATATTTATAAAAGTGATTTGTATAGTAGTGTTTAAGAAAACAGACTGACTAGCTCCGTTTGTGCTTCCCAAACAATACTAACTGAAAATCTTTGCATTATTTTTGCTTAAACAAGGGGAAGGTTGCCAATATTTTAACAAAATTTTTTCCTGGAGTGGCCATGGGTTCACATTGTGCTTCCTAACTCTACTAGCTGAAATCCCTGCTGGATTTTAGTTTTAAAAAAATGCAGCATGCCTATCTTTTCACTAAAAGGCTTAAAATCTAGCTACATATGGATCCCCCTCTCTTTCTTAGTAAAAAGCTGGATACAAATATTTCTATAGAAGTCAGCTTTGGCTGATACCTTTATAGATAAAAGTGTTAATCCATTTATCTGGTCAGTGATTGGAAGCTAAACTATTCAAGCTAGAAAATTGAAATGTTTGAAGAATAGTTTTGGAAACGGCTGTAAAAATTCCAAAAAAAAAACTGGAAAAATAAGCTGGAAATATGACGGCACGAAAAAAGAAGCCATTTGTATAGACGGCATTACATAAAGATTTTCATTTATTTTATGAATTTTTATGTCTGAACGAACCTGGGGCCATTTGCAAAGGTCCAGTCACCAGTCAAGTGAAGCCAGGGCGAAACAAGTAAACTGTTGATAGTTTGTACCCTTTTATTGTAATATACATTTTATTTTTAAGGAAATTGTGCATAAAATACTTTTTTTTCTGCAATTTCAGAAATTAACCCTTTTCTGGAGTGTCTTAATTGTTTTAGTAGTTAATTTATTTTTCATATTTATTTTCTTACATGTTTTATGCCAGGAATGGCGGCTATACGGAAGAAACTAGTCATAGTGGGTGATGGTGCTTGTGGTAAAACCTGCCTTCTTATTGTCTTCTCCAAAGATCAGTTCCCAGAAGTCTATGTCCCAACTGTATTTGAAAATTATGTGGCAGACATTGAAGTTGACTCCAAACAGGTATGATTTATTTTGAAAACTCAAAAGATATTATATCTTTTCTTTTTATGTCAAGTGTAAACGAAAAACAAGTGCTTGTATTATATACCACCTGCATTTCAAGTTGTTCATCCATAGATGCATTGTAAAACCGTTTTTTTTTGCTAGTTTCTTTCAACTTAGCGTGAGGCAAAACAGAGAATTGACAGAATATATGGAAAATATATAATTTGGGCTATATAATTGAACATTAGGTAGGGGCTGGGGGTAAAGTATTTGAACAGTGTGAAGTTATAAAACATTTCTTACTTCATAATATCATAATAATTGTAGCTAACACATCAGGCATGCAGACCCGCTATACCTTACCCCTTCCCCCCCAATGCGCCAATATGTAGCCCAAATTGGTTTCTAAAGTATTATATTTTAATCATACTTAGGTATATTTTATTAGGATTAACCTGATTTCACTCCTTGAGATGGAGGGGGTATATCCTACAAGTCTCGAAAAAAGGTTTAAAGTACTATGAAGACAAGTAAATATCATTTTTCCTAAACTTTTATATATTTAGTAATAGTGATTCATTCACTATTTAGCAAAGTGAATGAATTTATTCTTTCACTAATTTTTTTGCTATAAAATGCAAAACAAATATACTATTGAAAAAAAAGCATAAGAGGAACGAGAACAATGACAAAACAGGGGAAACAAAACATGGAGTATAAATGACACGAAATGGAAGGAAACGTGCATAAAGCTCACGAAAACACACGCTTACTGTGTCTTTAAGACACAGCAAGCGTCTTGTGTCTTGCTGTGTCTCGTTGATGGTTGCTCTGCAGCTCCGTTACCCTGTAAGCCCAATTTTTTATTTGGCTTTTTAGGTAAACATGATAAGACTAGCTCACGCTTATGAATTTCGAATTTGATGGCTCTTTTTCCAATCCGGCAATAATTTTTGCTATTGCTAGTGGGTCATAGATCTTGAAAGTTCACAAGAAGTCTTTGTTTTGTGAAAATTACGATAATTGCATACTATTTAATAATCAACTTTTTCAAGTTTAAAGTCATCACATAAAATGACGTCATAAAATAATTTTTGTAATGGTATGGAGTAGTTGGAAATCTTGTAGCAGATCTCTCTTAAATTAACCCTGTAAAATGATTTCTAAAAATATTTTATCAACCTAAAAAACCCATGGAGAACTATGAAAACTTGAAAAAGTCAATTTTCTAAAGAAAATTAGAAATACTCTGTGTGCCCTTCCCTGTGTGCATCCCCCCGGTACAGATATGATTCAAACAATTTCTTATCCAATAAAGAATGTATAAGGTTCATGCTCCCTTCGTCACATGTGATTTTGCGATATGCCTCGCGCTTTAATTTGTACCAGAAGGATAAGATATTTACATAATTGAATGCATTAGTTTCAGGCCTTATTCACCAAGCCAGATTGTGATATAAATTCGACTTTATGCTGGTGATTGATCTGGACTTATTTAAAAATATGCATTTTTTTGCATATTTTCAACGTATTAAATATTTTTCAATCTGAATAAAAACGCAAAGCAGGATTCATAAGTGTAGCTGCAGGATAAAGCTTAATCTCGGCTATCAACTGATAGCAAAATTGTTGCCTTACGGTGACCTATTAAAACAAAAAAATTACATGCCAAAAACTTGCATCGGGGACATTAACCAAAAGTACCTGATCTTTGGCAAAAAATCTAATTGTATTAGATATAGCTTTAATCAGAACAGTTAAGGTTTTTTTATAAGATATGTTTGCCCTATCGTAGAAAAATGTTTTTCAAATTAATCTTTTTTTTTGCAAAATCTCAAGTACTTTTGACGAAAGACAACATAATTATTAACACCAAGTTCAGTTCATTGTAGAATTTATTTGACAGTTGTTGTGATTCCAGTCAAACTAAAAAGTTTGTACTGGGTTCTCACTGAATCCCATAAAAATTTGAACTATGCAAAATTTACTTCTGATTCTCACATTCAACGTGGTACGTCCCTAGAAGATGTTGTAAAAATTCTTTATTTTGCAAGTCAACTGAAGTAGAAGTTGTAAAAGGTTAAATTTTTGACTGAATTCAAAAGCTTGTAACCTATTTGGAAACATTTTACAAGATTCCAAGCATTCGATTATATCTTTGTAATGAATTATTATATATATATATATATATATATATATATATATATATATATATATATATATATATATATATATATATATAAAAATAAGTTGTCTGTCTGTCTGTGGATCAGTTGACGTCATGTTTCTGTGTCGGCTGACGTCATGAAGTTAGTTTTCGTCATTTTTGCTATGACGGTGACGTCATTAAAGATATTTAAGACATATATGTTCACGTAGAAATCTATTAATGTTTAAGTTTACAATGACTGATAAACTTACAATGGCAAAAGCCGATGAAGATGCTCAAAGAGTCTATGCCAAAAAACTTGCTGCTGATAGAGAAAGTCAGAAAAGAAAGCGTGCCGAGGAATCAAAAGAACAGCAAGGAAACAGGCTTGAGGCTAAAGAATGCAAAACCGCGCAGTTAGATGAAGATCCACCTGGACAGCGAGAGTCAAAACGTATCAAAACTGAAAATGATAGCGATGATGATTGGGTTTGGGATTTTGACTTGGATAAGGTCATCAATGCCTACCAGATTTTAGTTAAAAAAACAAAGGTTCGGCGATATGTATTTCAAAGTGAAGCTGAAAAATAAAGAAGAAAAAGATAACTGAAAAAAGAAAAAATGTAAAAAACATGACGACCGGGACACAGGGAATATAAATGACGACCAGGACACGCTGAAAAATAAAGAAGAAAAAGAAAACTGAAAAAAGAAAAAATGTAAAAAACTAAAAACTAAAAAATACTAAAAAGAAAAAACACTCAAAGAGAAATTACAGACCGGGACACAAATGACGACCGGGACAGAGGGAATATAAATTACGACCGGGACACTCAAAGAGAAATTACAGACTGGGATACCGGGACACAAATGACGACCGGGACACAGGGAATATAAATGACGACCAGGACACAGGTATTTAAGAATATCGTTCAAAGACAAATTTTTAATTGTAAGAAGACCGTTGAAAGAGAAATTTCTAATTGTAAAATGACTGAAGAACCTACAATGGCAACACCCGAGGAAGCTGCTCAAAACGAATGTATTCAAGCCGAAGTAGCTGAGTTGGTAAAGCGTTATGTTTCAGGTTCTAGGTCCGAGAGGCTCCAGGTTTGAACCTTGCCTTTAGCATTAATACAAAAGAAGAAACAAACTAAAAAAGGTAAAAACTACAAAAAAACTAAAAAGAAAATATATATATATATATATATATATATATATATATATATATATATATATATATATATATATATATATATATATATATATATATATATATATATATATATATATATATATATATATATCTTCTATATATATAAAAATAAGTTGTCTGTCTGTGTAACGATGACTCTGGTCAAACATTTTCAGATCAATTGCTGGCAATTGGAAACGGAAAGCTCCCAGTAGTGGGAAAGCCAAGAATGTTGTATATTCGCAATTTTTAGGTAGTTTGAAACACATATATAAATCTATCTATATTCACAGGTGGGACACAGGGACACAACTACAATGGCGCGTAACTAATATGGCGCGTAACGACTTATGCGCGCGGGGGGGCGCGAAGCGCCCCACCAACTAGGTGTTGGGGTGGCGCGAAGCGCCACCCCAACAGCTAGTATATATATATATATATATATATATATATATATATATATATATATATATATATATATATATATATGTATATATATATATATCTTGTTTAACTAAGATTTTTGCTTTTATAAAATATTGAGAATATATATATATATATATATATGTATATATATATATCTTGTTTAACTAAGATTTTTGCTTTTATAAAATATTGAGAAGGGTTCCACCATATATATTATGTACCACCAGCAAATGTTTTTTTTTTCATGAGTTTTGGATGTTATTTATGTTGTCTGGTCAGGGCTGTTATACAGGATTTTTGTTGTGGGGCGAGGTGTTTTTATTGGCGGGGGGGATGCCTAAAAATTAAAAACACAATACAAATGTTTTTCCTTATGCTTTTTTTTTACTTCTGTACGAGTCGTAAAACAGTATCATGGGGAGGGGGGGTCAAACCGGGCAAACTCCCGCCTTGATAGCCTTAGATCTTGTGTGATAAAATCCAAAGTTCTTGCAAGCTATAGTTTGCTGTTCACCTGCTCACTCATTGCAGTTGCTTTGTATATCATCTGGCATCTACTCAGATAAACCAATGAATCCCACAAACAATTTTTTACCATGGAGGTTGTAAACTAAATGAAAGATCTTTACTCGCCAATTTTATTAACGGCTGGAAATCTAGGTTCAACCAGACTCTTCTGCAGATATAGCAGGATTTGCACAGAACATAATTCCTAAGAGATAACATAATTCCTTTGTTTGATTCAGAGGCGCCATTTGGGCCAAATCTTGGGGTGGGCATGAACTCCATCTGAAAAAATGTTTTTCTTGGGTTTTGGCAGCACATGATCGAGTATTCTAAGTAAAAACGCATTTTCAGCTCCCGTGTGTTGCTTGGAAATGTACTGTAACCGAATGTGGATCTCAGCCACACTGACCTCTAAGATTAATTATAACATCGAAGATCACAATCAAGGAGGTTAAGTGATTAAACTGAAAGTGGAAAATTCAACCAGACTACAGGCTGGCCTTCCTCAGCGAGAAACTTTCTTATTTAAGTAAACAATGCGTCGGTGAAAGTAATCTTCAATAGCATGCTGAGGGTTGTAACCAAAATCTAGGTTTTCCTTCAGCAGAAATCTTACAGATCAAATATATTTACAAAAAGGAAAAACATAACAAGAGAAAAAAATATTACAACACTCAAGGTAACAAGGGGAGCCGCCGAGGTTTCATCTTTGCAAAATCGTCAACAAGCTGGTCGTAGTCCAATTTTTTACTAAATCCTTCTCTGCAAACATCAAAAGGAGGTGACTGAGACGATCGTCTCCTTTTGTAGACCGCAAGTAGTTTTTCACTATTTCTAGGCTAGAAAACAAACGCTCATTGCTCGCTGTTGTCACACGAAATGTGGCAGCAATACGAAGTACTTTAATTACTTCTGAGTAAGCCACTGGTAATGCCTGAAGATGGTCGACAATGTCTAGGAAGTTTTCCGGCTTTTTTTCCTCATCCAGCAAGAAACGCTTGGCAATACGAGCTTGAGATTCGAGAAGAATGTCGTCGATATCCAGCTCGCCGTAAAGAGCAGAGAAACGCTTGAGCAACTCTGTGTCCATAAACTTGGTCGAGCTTGGACCCAAGGCTTCGGGTGTTGTCAGCACTGGCAAGTTATTTGTGAACCTTCTGTCAAATTCGGCTAGTAGACGGTCGAAAGTCTCGCTTCATTTCATCCGCCAAAGTAGTAGTCCGATTTCCAGATTGGACGAAGCTCTTTCCTAGCGTCGAAGTTGTCACAAATTGTTTCAGATGCTTGGTGATCTTTTGAGTTCTAATGCTAATGGCTATTAATACCTTTATATTTACCTAACTAAAAAGCTAATAGGCTTAATGCTGTAAAGTCTTCTACTTCTCTCTGTGCTCTCGTCTTTAGAGGCTTAGGAAATGGGCATTTGACAGAACTTGAGACTTTTATTATGAATCTAACTTCCTTTAAAGTTTACAATGATTAATTGTAAATAGCATAATTAACCCAAGAGTCGTCATGTAATTACGCTTTTTGGTTAATAGGCGTGCAGTAATTTCAAATCAATTGAACAGAATGGAGAATGTTGGACATAATGGATAATTATGGCCGGCAAAGGGCCCTTTGTGGTGGAAGCTTGGGCCTCCTGGAAAATCTGGGGTGGGCATCGGCCCACCCCTGACCCCCCAAATGGCGCCTCTGGTTTGATTGGCCTGTATCAGCGAACAACCCGTATTAACGATCGCCCGAATATCTTACCGCAATAAAAAGGCGAAATGTAGCTCCATAAATACCTGATCATTTGACTCTGTGCTTCCAACTCTAAAATCTATTTCTGAAAATATTTACCTTTGCTGTAGAAAAATTACAAATGTGAAATGTAATGAAGTAGCCTAAGAAAAAATAGCCTGTGATGACTATATAAATACGCAATGTCTTCAAAAAGGGAAAAAAGTTTGAGGCGAACAAACCCAGCAAACTTGGCAAAAAAGGAATATTAAAAAATCAGTCAAAGGGAGAAGAAGGAAATGGGAAAAAATAGGAATAAAAAAAAGAAAGAAAAATATTAACTTTCTTAACCATTTTTAGAAAAAAAAATTTCCACAAAGGAGGTATTTACGTTTTTGAAGTTATTAGAAGTCAGATTGAATTCCAGACAAGTATTGGTGAATAAATTAGTGATATTCATACACATTTACTAAATCGGATATTCCATTAACAAATCAGTAAGCTTTTTAAGTGAATTTAATCCATGTGTGTCAGATTTTTCAATCTTTGGCAAAGGATTATAGGTCCTGACCTAAGTAAAACTATTATTGTTGACAGTCTCTTGACTTTGATTTATCGATTATGATTTGGGTTGTGGCTGCTTACGAGTTAAATAAGATGGTTGAACAGTTGGTGTTTAGCCCCGTTCTGAACTTTTTGCGTCGATCACTCGCAGAAGGTGTAAAACTTGATCTGATTGTCAAAAGTGCTATTAATTAGTTTCGAACAGGATGCAGTTTTACAAGCTAAGAAGACCCTTCATAGTGAGCTGGATATCCAAACCCGGATGGTTTCGTATGCCAAGGATAATGATATTACTGATATGTGCAAGTCGCTAGTCACAGCGGCAAAGCAAAATATTTTGATCCCGAAGTTTGTAATTTTCAGTCCGGGTGAAGTATCTACCATCGGCGAGTCTATTCTTGAAACCACAGTAGTTTCAAAACTAGATAAACTTTTAAGGGAATTAAATGGATTTATGTTGAATGATAACTGCTTCCTGATCAGTCTGCCTGGCGAGTCCCAGCCTCCTCAATCCACATCCCCTCCTCACCACTCTACCCTGGGATACTTAAGAACCCCCCAAAAGACCTAAAAGGCCCAAATGAACGAAAAACGTTAATCAACAAGGTGTACCCAAATACGAATGATATAGCCGAGTTACGCCGCTCTAACGACAAGTGGAAACTTGTGGTTGTTTGGTCCAAGAAAACCGCGGGCCAGATAGTCGAAAATGTTAAACGTGCCGAACCATCGCTCGACATTTTCCCTCAAGGAGCCTGCTTTTGTCACGGTGATTAAGCGAGTTCCAGAAGATTTAGACGAACTGTCGCTGAAGCAGCTAATCCCCAAGTGCACTAAAACAGTACAGTGTGGCAAGTCCTGAACATTTAAAGTTTACTTTCTGTCTTGAACTGATCTTGATGCGTTTTGGGGGACATGATGTCAGACGTGCATTCAACTCTCTTATCCACGCAGCTATGCTTCTGAAAGCTGATAAACGTGCATGGAATCTGGTCATTATTCGTTCTCTTTGGGATTTATATTCAAGGCTTCATATCCGCCTGAAACTACCCCCAGTTAAAACCATGCCCCCGATTCCGCGTAGACAACTTATCCCAGTTAAGAAAGGGGCCCGTCAAGGAGCCGTCACCTCTGCTGACCTCTTTAATTACTATGTACTGGAAGCACAAGATTTGTACCCACCTTCATTGATTTTGTATTCTGTAAACCTTTCTTTGGTATGCTATGCTGACGACGTCCTGAACCTTAGTCGAATTCTTCAACGTATCCCCGAAATTTTTGGAATCCTTGAGACGGAATATCAGAAAGTTGGACTTGAATTCAACTCCTCTAAGTCATATTGTCCTATTTAACTGGAAAACAGATTCCTCTGCCCCTTCCATCACGCTTGGATCTAGCTCTTTTCAACCTATAGATCACCTTATTGCTTCTTCTATCCGACACACACGAAAACTTCTTCTTGAACACATCCGTAGAATCTCAGCAGCTTACGCTTCCACTGTATCTTGTAAACTTCGATTCAACCGACCTCTTCTTGCAAGTCTACATAATGCTGTTGCCCTTCCCCATATCCTCTACACCACACCCTTCTGGAAACTCGTAACTATAACTGACAAGAGTAAAATCCGAACTATGTTCTTTCGTTTTGCCAGGTATCTGCTTTATCTGCCTCCATGGTATAGAAATTCGCTCGCTATTGCGAAATCCAAGGTTGCTGACCCAGAGGTTGCCATCGCCAGACGGATAGCGAAACATAATAGAAAAATAGATGACAATTTAAAGATCGGTCCCACATTCCTAAGCAGTGATGTACTGTGTTTTTTTTCCATACTCCGTTTTGTCGTGTGTTTAATTGTGACAGATTTTTCAATAGTTTTTAAGAATAATAATAATTCAATTCTTGTATGATTGTTTAACGTTGCTGTTCAGCAGTATATATAGTATCTAGTGCCGTTTTGAAGATTTTGTTTCGCACATCTATTATGTAAATTAGATGGTGCTATTATCGTTTCTTAAATTCGGGTCCTCCTTGGACCCGAAACTCATTTGTGTTTATTTGTTGTAATATAACTGATCCATGTACTATCGTTTCAACAAGTATTGTGAGACAAAATGTCACATGACTAGAGCCATATATTGCAGTGGTAAGACAATGGGCAAATTAGAAAGAAAATGTTTGTGTTACTCGTTCGCTTATAAGTCTTTTTTTTATTCTGGTTTCTTTTTATATTTGCTTGTCTTGTATTTTGCGGTGTCTAATTGTTGTCTTTATTGTTTTATTATTTTGTTTTCTTTTACTGCTACGTCTTCTTGCTTTTGTGTGACGGGTTTACAAATTTAAATAAAATATTTGACCTTCAGTTGAGGATCTACTTTTTAATATTGGACATTCCTCAAAATATTACTCAAAAACAAGGATTTGATCTAACTTAAATATGATACTAATTTGAAAATATATCGCGATACTGGAGGGGCTAGGAGCTATGCATCTCTATACGCCTGCATTTGCCATACCCTCGTTCCCGAAGAATGCCATTTCGCAGTAGCTTCATCTCTACGTACCTTCGTGCTGTTAGCTCACTGCCAGCGCCTTGCCATTTTTCCTGGTGTTCCAAATTTTGTAGTTCGCACATTTTTGGCCTTCCAGTGGGGGGGGGGGGGGACTGAAGCTCTTCTTCTGCCCTTGGCTTCTTCCCTTCATACATTTACTTATCTATATTTGATTTAATTGTGCAAATGCATTAGATGGGATATCCCAGTATTTTTTGGTAGTAACTTTCAGTTTTTGTTTATGTATACCATAGCTCCCTCTCTTATTTGATTTGGAATTGTTTGAGAATGAAAGAAGAGTTGTAAAATAAATTGCTTTGATCGCCCAATTGCTTTACAAAGACTCCATGCACTTTTGACTCCCGAATGGACTCCAAATCAGTTCCTTGCCGAAATTGACCTTACGCGAATGTATATACTATAATATAAGTATTTTGTGTAAATTTGATTTTTTCTTCATGTTTAGGCAAAAAAAATGTTTTAGATAAAGGAGATACATATCAGATAAAGGAGAATACAAATTTATTCAAATAATTATTTAATTTAGCCAAATTTATTTAATTATTTAAATCAATAGTTAAACTTCGCTTATTCTAAGAATAATTGAAACTTTAAAAGGTTGAGTTTGACGTACCTACTTGAAGTTATTTTTCTCTAATAGGTTGAGCTGGCATTGTGGGATACCGCTGGCCAAGAAGACTACGACAGACTTCGTCCCCTATCTTACCCAGATACAGATGTCATATTGATGTGCTTTTCAGTGGATTCTCCTGACTCCTTGGAGAATATTCCCGAAAAATGGACTCCAGAGGTGAAACACTTCTGCCCAAATGTGCCAATTATTCTCGTTGGCAACAAAAAGGTTAGTATTTTGATAATTCCCCCAGTTGTCTGACTCTTTCAAAGATTTATTCCCAATCATGTTTTAGGTATTCAATTCAGGTGCGTATGTCAGAATTTCCTAAAGGGGGACCAATAATAACAAAGTTAGTTTTATTAAATAATTTGCATAAGAAGTGCCTAGGAATTTGGAACAATTTGGGATTTCAGGGTGGCGGGTCCTGGAGTCGATTCCCCTGCATACACCCCTGTTTCAGTTGTCAGATCTATCTAACAACAAAGAAAATCGATGAAGATATTTTTGGTAATTTTGTTATAAAATGCTAAATTTTTTTTCGAAAATTGGTCGTTTTGTAGAAACAATAGGTCGTCTTGTAGAAACTTGAGAAACATTAGATAATGTTTCTCAAGTATGAAGAGAATGTAAGTACATTTAGTTCGGAGTCATTATTCCTATTTCGAGCAGATTCACCTAAGTGAGCCGAGGCTCCGACCAAAAAAGACCCATTTCCTTCATGGTTCATAGTTAGCTAGATTATCTTTAATAAACATGATCCATACTTTAGTATTCTAAGTACAAAATGGATGTTGTCATTTAGGGATATCAACTTTATTGGTTTAATTAGCGCAGGAAATCAAGGGTTAGCTAAAGGCTTCAAAGTAAAATCTTAAACAAGGAAAATGATACAAAAATTATTACCATTGCTATGTTATAGGCTATTAGAAAAATGTAAGCTGGATAATTCCCTTGTGTCAGTCATTTCAAAAATGTGGTACTTTTTACATTGATACAAAAAAGGGTTGATACTCTCTTAAGTTTTTGTAGGCAAGCAAATATCCCGTGTCCTGGTGCGTCATAAATGCTCATAACAGTTTTGAACGTCATAAACAGTTTTGATGGATGACGTCTGCAAGGTTGCTTGATGTTTTTCTTATTTGAAACATGATATATGATATGCGCCGTGCAACCTTGTACCTTCAAGCTGCCATCGCTCTCAGCTTTTTTTTAAGGGATTAAGTTTTCATTTGGGTGATAGATATCAAGATAGTGTTAGAGTGTGCAAGTCAGTTGTATTTGGAATTTTATCTGATACATGTAAGAATTTTAACTTTCTTGTAAATATTGTGAAAAGCGCATTCAGCAGCCTTGTGATAGTACTGTGGGTGAAACCTCACCTGGCAACTCTGGGAACTGTGTTTTGAACCTACCTTTCGCAAGACCTTCTCCTACGAAGAGTGGCCACCTTTTGGACAAAAATAGCCAAGAAACTAGCATTTCTGTTTACCGTATTGACCTCAATTGGTTGAGAAGTATTTCGAACTTCTGTACTGGTGTAGCTGGAACACCATTTAAAGGAGAGGGTGGGTTTCTCCTTTCCTGTCTGAAAATGACGAGAAATCTTTGGTCAATACTTATTTTAACGAAAAATTTGGCGCTTCTTAGTATAATAATTATCATTTACAGTTTCCGAATCAGGGGTGCACGAGACCAAAGATAATATGCAATATGATGCTCAGGCTCCTCCGTCTCAGCCTTTTTTGAAATTTTAGGAATTCAGTGGGGGTTTGAAGAATAATTTCAACAAAAATTGTACAAACGGAAAGTGCCAATACTGATCTAAAAGTTTTATTCGGAAACGAAGAGCCCAAAAAGTTAATTTAATTCTCTGGAAGTATTTTTCAATTATGCCTTTGCATCCCTATACTTGATGCACAATTTTCGGAACTGGCTTCTGGCAACATTGGGCTCAAACATATATATATATATATATATATATATATATATATATATATATATATATATATATATATATATATATATATATATATATATATATATATACATATATATATATATATATATATATATATATATATATATATATATATATATATATATATATATATATATATATATATATATATATATATAATTTTGATCCCTCTCTTTAATCTTATTGTACATTATCTTTGCACGAAGTTGCTAGTTTTGTTTACTACTCTTCTCTTTCTGTTTTTGTTATTGTTTTTCTTCCTTAATGCGAATTGGGTGCTTCTGCTACCAGTCTACTGTAATGAATGAATGATTTTTTGTATGTCAATAATTAAAACCTATTTATTATTCAGGACTTACGTAATGACCCGGCCACAGTGAAAGAGCTGGCCAAGATGAAACAAGAGCCAGTGAAGCCTGAGGAGGGTCGCGCAATGGCAGAGAAAATAGGAGCCTATGCTTATCTTGAGTGTTCTGCCAAGTCGAAAGAAGGTGTCCGTGAAGTGTTTGAAACAGCGACCCGAGCAGCGCTGCAGGTAAGAATTCTTCAGTTAGTCTTATATTAAAGACTCAATTTATAAACCTGCCCTGTTAAGCAAAGATGAAGCATCTCAGTAAACCCCGATTTCAGTTAATTAACAATGAAAACGAAAGGAACAAACGGAAACAATAAGATTCAGTGCGTGAACAAAATGTGAATAAGCTCAGATGTTTCGATACTCCTCCGTTAAACCATCTTCAGTGTAAGTTCTTGAGAAATAGAATAAGTCAAAAAGAGAACTGAGAAGAACCGAAATATGAAAATAAACTAGCCTAAAACCAAAGGAAACGCAAGAGAGAATAAACAAAAGTAAAAAATAAGTAATTTAAAAAGCAGAATATTGAACCGAAAAGGCATAAATACACAAACATGTGTAGACTCAAACATTTCAGTCTACACATGTAGACTTTTCGTCTGCATGTGCAAAAATGCATTTGGTGGATCTATTCCGGTTTCTAATTGGTAACTCAGATCAACCACGCTCGTTTATTTCTTGGGTGGCTCTCTTCAGATTTAAATTTCTCGGTTATCTTCATAAAAGTTGCACCCTCTCCTAAGAAGTTTCCATTCCCTTTGAGTCTTTCTTTATGACATCCTCCCACCCCAGACGAGGATGCCCTGCTTTCCGTTTAGCCCTAGACGGTTGGCCGAAAAGGACACTCTTCGGCAATCTGCCATCCTTCATCCCCAGAACGAGCCCTAACCATCTCAGCCTTTCTTTCATTATAGCCTAAGAAAGAGGAATTGAGCTAGACTTTTCATACAGCCTATTGTTTGAAATACGATCAGTAAGCCGGGTACCCAGAACAATCCGTAGGCAATTTCTCTGGAAAACATCTAGTAAATCTTCATACTCTTTTCGGAGTGCCCATGCTTCAGAGCCATATCTGACCACTGCCATCATCGTACCTTCCAGTATTCTAATCTTTGTTCGCAGACTTATCTTCCTATTCTTCTAAACTTTTTTTTTATTGTGAAAAAACACCCTGAGTCTTGGCTATTCTACTTTTAACGCCTTCACTGCTCCCACCTTTTTTTTTAGTAATAATACAGCCAAGGCAAATGAAGCTGCCCACCTGATCAATCTTTTCGTTACCCAACGTCACCTTTTCGTCTTCACTTCTTCCTACCCTTAGTGACATAGTCTTCTTAGCATTAATTTTCAAACCTATTCTAGCACCCTGAGCTCGCAAAACTTCTAAAAGTTCATTCATTTTGCTCACACTTTCATCGAATATGCATAAATCATCAGCTTAATCTAAGCATAATCATCATCATTCAATCATGAGCATAATCATCATCATTTTCCTCTATATCTTTTCCTTTTACTGTATCTCGGTTTAACACATTCTCTAAATGTTCTGCCCGTCTCTCTTTAACTCTTCCCTCATCACTAATTGTGGCCCCGTTCCTATCTTTAACTGGGAAAAGTCCGGATTGACTACTCCCTCTCAATTTATTAACATGCCAGTACAATATTTTACTATTCTGCAGTCTAGCTGCATCTTTCAGATCCTCGGCAATTTTATCTATGGCCTCCACTTCACACCTCCTTAGATCATATTTTAATGCTTTCTCCACTTTCTTTACATTCCTTTGTCTTCATGTGATCTATTACTCAGATAATTCTTGTACAAACCCTTCTCCCCTCTATAAAACATAAAGCTTTTTCACTAATATTCGTAGCTGCAGTCTTAACTTTCTTCCTTAAGACACCATCAGCAACTTCACAAATTGTTTTTCAAATTGTTTTGGTACCGAACAGACTTGGAAAAACCTATTGAACCAGAAAACTTTTATTGAAAAAAAATTTGAATTTCCTTTTTCTAACTCCAATGCGGAATAACTACCTTGAAGCTAAAAAGAAAATAGCGTTTAGATTTCAGAGTCCTAAAACACAAGGATTATAGTTCATAATAAAACAACTTAGGAATTGCCACATGCTATTTGAGAGCGTAACATTTATGCCAAGGAAAGCATTTTGATGTTTAAATGGCTATTAAATTAATGTTTCTACGGATGACATAGTTTCGTGACCTTTGATTTGTGAATTTCCTTGTATAGTTGCTAATTTTTGTAAGATTAATGTCTATGGAACGGTAAATTTAAGCTATAGTCGATACCTATATTCTTCTCAAGAGCAATTGAGAAAGGATTCAGAAATTGTAGAACTTGTAAGTCACATCGATAGGGCTGGTAGCTGAACAATGGCGACAATGCTTTAAAAAGAACTTAAAGGGGGTTTTCCGCCGTCGAAACAAAAATCTGTTAGCTAAAAATTTTCCCAACAGTGGTATTTCCGCCATCCAATAAAAAACTGTTTGCTAACATTGTTAGAGAATATCTTTAACAAATCCAATGCTTGTTTGAGAAAATTGTTGGATAATCTATTTCTGTTAGCTATCAATTGTGTTGCCGCCGTCCTAGCTAACATTCTTAGCAAACAGTTGGACGGCGTAAAAACTCCTTAAACTAGATTAATGAATTTAGTTTAAGCTAGCTTAATTTTTGCTGCTTCCATATCCATCAACTCGAAAGTGTATTTCTTTTATATGACACATTCAATTTAAAGAAGTGTGACTTTATGCAAATTGTTCTATCCTAGGGTTATTTCAATATGCTTGAATTGAATTATTTCTGAAACAGCTTTATCTGCCTAATTGTGTAACCCAGTATTAATTTGAGTTTGGTTAGTATAAGAGAGGTTTCAAGACTGTTTATTCAGTATTGGCAGAAAGCTCGAGGGTTGTCAAAGCAATAAGAGTTTTTGAAATGCATTGCTTTTGTCGTGCTAAAATTAGCAAAAAATTTAAAGCTGGTAAAATACGTGATTTTAGTTCTTATCAGTCCTATAGTAGCGCATTGGGTTTGACCTTGGCTTGGTAATACGGGACACAATGATCGAATCTTGCTGTAGATGCATACTGCAGGGCCGGCACAGGGACCTTAGTAGTGAAGTAAGGTCGTTATTCCAACTGTTACTATTAGGTCTTATCAGCAATTTCATAGCTCTTTTATGTGTCATGTATAGTGTATTTAAATGTTATATTATGCCAGTGAGCGAATCTGGTAAGGTCAAAAATATCGTTTCCACAAATGTTTAGTTTCTGTCACGTAGGATTTTCATCCTTTTTTCTTCTATTTTGAACCACGTAAAATTCAAAAGATAGAGGACTATTATGTTGTCAGGAATATCTATTGGAAAGGCGCTGGAGTCTCTTGTTAGTGTCATTGGAATATCATAATCTTGTGAAAATTCAAACATTGTATTAATCAATCTATTTAGTCAAGGTTCGCTAAAGCTTTGAACCTTTATTTTGTTTTCATCACCAAGCTTTGACGCAGTTGATTTATCATACCACCCTAGACTTGCAATATTTGTAGTTGTGTCTTCGTGCGTTTTGTATGCGCTATTTGGGTATTAATCAGATGCTTTCGGATGAAGGATGACAGATTGCCAAAGATTATCTTTTTCGGACATTCGTCAAGGGCTTAACGGAAAGCTGGTTGTCCGCTGTTGAGGTGGGAGGAGGTCGTAAAGAAAGATTTAAGGGAAATGGGAACTTCCTGGGAGGGTGTAAAGAGGGGGGGCTTTGAATAGGTTGGGATGGAGGAGGAGCGCGCGTAGCTGTGTTACCCTCAGGTGGCTTGGTGCTGCCGTAAGCTATTAGTTGTAGTGGTAGTATGCGTGGTGTTATTGGGTGCCGTAAAAATATACAAGCGAGTTACACAAAATGATAGAACATGAAAAGAAAGAAATTGTGAGTCAGTTTGATGTCAATCATTCTAGGTAGACGAAGAAGAATTTGACATGTGTGCTTTATTTGCTTTTCAAGGTTTTTTATAGCTACCAGTTATTGACTAAAATTATAAACCTGACTTACTCTAAAAAATAGCATTTTGACCAACTTCAGTGTGGCTCATTAACTATCTGGATATCAAAATGTTTTGTCCGGATCCAAAACTAAGTAATTTCCAGTATATCGTTGAAAGCAGGCCACATTGTTAATTTCAGTTCAGCTTATTAGTTATCTGACCATCCAAATGTTTTGTCTGAGTTCAAACCTTAATTAATTTCCAGAATATCGTTAATTTTGAAGCGGGTAAAGCAATTCATTTTCTGAATTCATTCATGAACATTCGGACTGAATCCAAAACTGTTGGTTTTTCGAATATTTTGGAATATACTCGCTAATCGCACTCTAGCAATTTTATCAAATATTTGTTCTTCTTTGTTCATTTTCATTTCCGAATCGTAATAGTCTTCATATCCAAGTGAAAGGTATCATTGAAACTTTAAAGCGGGCAATTAGACATGGTATCAATATGATACCCATATCTGTTATTTGTCGTGAAAATAATTTATCGATAGTCTCGTTGGTGAGGTCCCGAACGCAGCTGCTTAATTTCTACTGTGAAGTCTAAAGTTTTTTCTCAAAGATTATATATCAATTTTGTTTGTTCGTTTTATTCTTAAGTGGGCGAATCACATTGCATCCTAGACATTCTGTCTGAATTACCTCAGGATTATTCGAGAATATCAAACATTAGGGATATACTTCAGAATTAGTTTCAGATTATGAGATCATATTTAGGTGAAGAGTATCACTAGAATGTTAGAATAGGGAATTTGGTATTGCATCACTCCCATGTCCAGTCTATCATTTGGCATGAATCTACTAGCGGTGGTGCCGATATCCTGACTCCCAGTCTTCGGCTAGGAGTGCAATGCATAGTTGGAGAGAAATCATCCAACGCTTCTTATATACCCATTTCTGTGTGCACGTATTACGTAGCTTAGGTCAAACCCACTGTGCCACCACAGGACTTGTTTGTTTAACTCTTGACTGGGCGAGCAAAATTTGAACTTTGTATCCTAGACATTCCGTCAGAATTAGCTTCCGATTATGACATCATATCTAAGTGAAGAATTACTAGACTATTAGAACAAATAACGGTATATAGTCTGCTATTTGCCATGAAAATCGTTTGTCGTGAATCTCTACTTGTTGGGGTCCGGATTTCAGGTGCCTAATTTCCATAATAACGTCTAAACTTATATCTCAAAGATTCTGTTTCAGTTTTGTTTGTTTTTTCAACTCTTGAATGGTTGAGTAAAATTCAAGTTTGAATCCTAAATATTATACTTCGTCTGAATTAACTTCCGGTTATGACATCATGGTTGTCCTCCTAGGGGCAACTTAGTAAAGAACGAACCTTAGCCCATAAATACCGAAAATTTAAAAACGCGCTTTGGAAAAAAAAACGGCTCGTACCCGAGTGAAGAGTAGTCCTAGAGTATTAGAAGGGATAATGGTATACAGTCTGTGATCTATCGTGAATCTCTACTTGTGAAGGTTTCCAATGCAAATGCCTAATTTCCATACTGGATTCCAAAGTTATATCTCATAGACTGCAGTAATCTTGTTTGTTTGTTTTACTCATATGCGGGCGAACCAAATTCCATTCTGCACATTCCATCTGAGTTGACTCCAAATGATTTGAGAACATCTAAGATTAGGAGTATACTTAATCTTGATCTAAGTGAGAGCACCACTAGAATGTTAAAATGAAGGGCTAAGCGTTGCAACAATATCATATTCAGTCTGTTATTTACCATGAATCTACTCATAGATTTCCCCGAACGTAGGTGCACAATTTCCCTATTAAAGTCTTATGTTTTATCCCAAAGATTCTGTACTGATTTTGTTTTTAATAATTTGTAATGTTTTGAAATAGTTTGTATTCAATTAAATTTGATTTTAATGAGTAAGTTCTATTGACGATAATTACTTGCTATTGAAAAAAAATGTCTTTTTTTATTTAATTCATGGTAATGTTTCAACATAAACAGTAATCAAAGAAAATATACCAGTTCAAAATACTACATACCCTGTAATATAGGGGTATAAATAATAGCCATTGTTCAAAAAGAAAATGATGATTACTCAAAAAACAGTTATTTATCATTCACTAGAATGTTTGTCCACACGCGTACCTGAACGAGAGAATAATAATTTGCCTGTAGCTTTATCTCAATGATCCTGAAATATTTGTTTGTTTGGTTGTTTTACTATTGAGTGGGTGAAGTAAATTCGAACTTTGCATCTTAAATATTCTATCTGAATTAACTTCTCTATGGCATTGTTTTATTTATCAAACTATTTGATCAAATTATTTGAGGATAGGATTATCTTCAAATTATTTAATCAAGTATTTGATTAAATGTTCGTGTTTAATTTGGCTTGGTGATTCATTTTATTTTGTTCATTTTTAGATTAATTTATTGATCTATTGCAGAATCAGTTCTATAGCTTTCATATCATGTCAGTATTAAAACCAGTTCTTGAGGGAGAACTGGTCATCATGATCAAAATGGTTGTGAAAATTTGCAGTATTTGGCCTCGGTCACGTTTTGTATTTCTATAAGTATGAGTTCTTTTCTTACCCTGACTGGCTATGAAGGAAAAACAGGTGAACATTAAAAAGTAATTTTATTGTCAAAATAATGTACATTCAGGGCTGTTTTTCTAGGTAATCAACTTGATTGTTAAACCATTTGTCATATCTGTGAAAAAGCTTTGTAATATTTTCTTCATAAAATGTTGCCGCTAATGATCGAAGATGGGTTTTTGACGGTTCCTGTTCACACTAAAAATTGCAGTAATTTTCGTTCCTGGCTGCATTAACTCTTCAAGCAAGTGCACTGCTTGGTCCCTAACAATGGTTAGGGTCCCTAACTTAAAGTGGTTCAAAGTTTGTTTGAATTTTTGGTTTGCTTGGGAGATTCCAGTGCATCGTTTTGTATTTCCCAACACCTACTAATTTTACATTGCATTTGATTTCATCTTCTATGTTGAAGTAATTTGTTAATATTAAAAATAAATAAATCATTTTGATGGTTTCTCTTGACGCATAAAGCGAAATCGGCCCTCTCAGAGCTTGTTATAGCCTCTTTGAAAAGTAAAATACCATCTAGTCTAACACACATGAGGCCATTATACCCACCAACTATAGCGCAACACCTACAATAATACACACACCATTTAGTGCCGTTTTGGCCCAAAAGGAGAAATAAGAAGATCGAAATACGGAAATAAAACTAGCGTAAATCCAAAGGAAACACAAGAAAAAAAAGAGAAGACAAGTAATTTAAAAAAGTAGAAGCTTGAGCACAAAAGGCATAATACAAAAATATTTTTAGGGAAGAACATAGCTTCTTTATATGGTTATGATGTTTCTGGGACTGAAAGTGGGTTGAAAAAGGGGCTTGGTAGCACTGTTAGCAAACTGACGAGAAGCTCAAAGAAGCCCTCGCAACTCATTCTAAACAATTGGATACTATAAATAGGGTATTACAATGTAAATCTGTAAATCAAATTTTTTGTTCTGTGGTGGTGCAGTGGATTTGACCTTAGCTTGGTAATACGGGACCCAGAGATCGAATCACGCTGCAGGAATGCACTTCAGGGCCGACGCAGGGACCTTAGTAGTCAAGAAGCGTCGTTAATTCTTAAATAGGGTATTACAAAGCTTGCTCACACATATTCCAAATACGATAATCATAAAGACTTTGATTGTACATTTATTTGTATAGTATTTTTTTCACGCGTATTCCCCTCATAGCCAATCAGAGGCTAAAAAAAACATTACATGCGATATATATAGGTTAGTTTTCGCTAAAGGTTGGAAACAAGTTGGAATTTGATTCCAATGATGAAATCGTCCTAAAGCGTCTGCATAACAATCCAAACAAAAAGAACCACATCAGTCCTTGTTGATTTCTGTTTTCATTTTCAGGTTAAAAAGAAGAAGAAGGGTAAATGTGAACTTATATAAGTCAGATTTGAAGTCGACGCCTAACTTTGCACAGGAGGCGAGGGGCTGCTGAGTAGAGCCTGCCGTTTTTGTTATCTTAGCGAATTTTTTCTTTTTCTTTTAATGTATTTACAAATGTTCTTATTCCTTCCACCTTGACAATAAAAAAAGAAAAATAGACACAGAATTATTTGTGAGAATTTTTTCATAGAGAAGAATTCTAAAGTTGAAAGTATTGGATTAGTTTGTTGGTTTTTTTTTTATCGGGTATTCGTAGAATCGATTTAACATAGAAACAACACTGTTATGTAATTTGTTTTGTCTTCTTTTTTATTGTTCTTTCTCTAGAATGTGGCTAACCTAAATGCTGATTTATTTTTCTTATTTTGTTGGCCTTAAAAGCTTTTATAATGATTCAGAATAAATGTATTGTCTTGTAAAATTAGAAAGTGATTTCTAATTATGGAGCAATGAAGAACCAGGCAAAGATAATTTTGTAAGTGTTTAGAGTACGTTCCACATTGCCTCATCATTATTATTGGAAATAGGAGGTAAAATCTTCACAATCACTATAAGGAAATTATTCAAAAATTAAAAACGAGGCATTGAGATGGGGATTCAAGCGGTCCTGTCAGATCGACTGATCGTTCAGAAATTCCATTTTATTGCGGGTGTGTTGAACGTTTACCTTTTTTTCTCTTTTTTTTCTTAAGGAAAACGGCTCACGGTTAGCAGATATCGAAAATCGTTAGAATATTCACTCAGAAACGGTTCACTCCAGTCGTGGAAACGCCAAAAAAAAAATATGAAATGTTTAAAAAGCAAGTGCATAGGAATTGGTTAAATCAAATTTTAGAAGCCAAAAAAAAAACATTCAAAGAGCCAATCCGTATTAGCTTAGGTCAGTTATGCCAAATGAAAAATATAATTTAATTCTTATCTTCTATGATAATTTCTCTTGAAATACTCCCCCAGGCCTCGTGTATCAAAAGAACACGACCTTCATGTTGTTTGTCAAATTTTAATGGAAAACTTTTGATAAATATGATTAGTTTTTCAGTTGCTAGCAAATTATGGTTCTACAAAGCTTTTGATTCAGAATAACGGATGCGATTTTCAACGGCTCATTAGAAATATTTCAACGCAGCCGTTGAATCGTTGTGATTTATAAACATGCAGGAAAAAATGTGGGAAATTTGACGGATCGCGCAAAAGCCAAAAAGACGTTTTTGCGTGAAACCACATCAGCGGGGCCCAAGGTAACACAAACTTGCATAAGGTAAAGTTCTAACTAGAGTGCGAGTGTACTTAGTGCCTATGCTACACACAAAAGTCGCTCCTGAAGTTTTATTTTTTCTAGTGTGAAAGAACAGTAAGCAAAAGCTCATGTTTTAGCATTTATTTCTCACTATACATATTTATTTTATCAAATGCATAAATGTGTAAATAATATATTTATTATGTTTAATTTTAATATAGTTATCAATATACTTCTTCGTTTAAGAAATGGGCTCAGAAACGGAGACATTTAGTATTTAGTGCTGCTCCTTTTAACTCCTCTTACTCTTTGTTTTTCTAACCTACTCTCCAACCCTGGTTGCAACCACAGTAAAACGGCGATGTATCTTATTTCTCAATGCTAATTTTGAAGATTGATCATAAAAAGATGTGAAAGTACCTATGCGTTTATGTTTAAAAAAATGAAAACAGTACTTCTCAGAACAATTTTGTCAATGTTGTCAAATAAAGGTATTTTACTAATTACATCTACTTTTCTCTGAGAAAAATATAAAGCTAAAGTGTATTCAGTAGAATATGTTAGAAATTAGGAGAATCCAAAAACGGAATTCCCATTTTGGGTGCTCTGTTAAGAGCTGGTTTCAGGCAAAAATGACGTTATGCGCGTGTCCAGCCTGCAAATCTGTCAAAATGAAAATTACAAATATTCCTAAACGGTTGTTTTTGTAAACCTGAAATACTGAAAAATAAAAGGCCAAAATCTGTCGACTTGTTCTATTTGCCTAGTTTGCTATTATATTAATTAAGCTGACATATCAACTTATTACAGATAGAATTAGCTACTTTTTAAATTAGGAAACTTACAGAATTCACCAAAGACGGAAAAAAAGGAAAGAGAAATACAAAAGTACCCCAGAAAAGCTCAAAATACCTGGAGAATATTTTTCTTATCGCAAATTTCATTCTGATTAGTCAGAGCAGGGTTGCCAAGTTGTACACTATTGTAGTTTTGACTCATTGCATTCTTTCCCTCGACGGACGAGAATTGAACTCTTAGCAATTTTTGGCTAAGATCACTCTTTTACGAAATGATGATAGAAAAAGCTCTAGCAAAATGCAAAACTTCAAATCAAATTATTTGAGTGCAAAAGTTGCAACTGCCAGCCGGTATGATCTCTGTCTTGCCTTACAGTCGTCTTTCCAGTATTTCCAACCATTTAAAAAGAAGTAAATTAAATCAAAGTCAAATTAACAAGTTGGGATTCAAATTTAATAAAAGAAGTCAAAAGCTGTTTGGCACAACCCTTCTTCTTGGAAATGTGAAAGTGAAAATAGAGTAAGGTGACGGAGAAGCAACGACCTAAACAAATCTTTTCAAAGTTGTTTCTCAAAGTGATAAAATTCTGTACTTAAAGCAGTCAATTCGCCGAAAAAGCAGCTGTCCACTTCCTGAGAATGTACCCAGAAAACCACTAATTTTCTATAATAATTGGAAAGAAATTTACAAGAAAAGGAAAGAAGGAGAAAATCCAGTAGAGAAAGAAGAAGAATTATTTTGTGCGACTAAGAATGTCTTTGCCACTTAACTACAGTTAAGTCAGCTATAGTTCATGCTTCAAATCATATTTGACAACTGTCATGAATAGTTACTTGGGGTGTTAATATTTCTTTTAAAACATTTGGACAAACTGGAGACTAAACTATCTAAATGTTTTAAGAAGTCAACTATGGTTCAATTAAATGTCCAAGCGATCAAAATTAACGCACGGAATTTTCTAGCTGAGTTTTACTTGTAGCTATAAAAGGAACAAGAATTATTGTCTAACTCACTAATAGAGGTTCATTTAAGTAGAAATGCTTCCTGACTTCATTTTAAATACATTTGAAAAATTTAAGGGCACTATTTCTAATGATCGGGGGACAGCTTATAATTATTTCTAAATAACGTAAAAGTGATCAGAACAGTGAGAGGGGCTGCGCGGGTGCAAATTTCCGACTTGCACCTTTTTTTTATAGCAAAAATCCCTTTTTTCTGGTCTTGATTTGTAATCTTTTGAGACGTCGAAAATTGGCGACCCTGGACAGTGGCATCCAGAACGCGCAAGCGTAAAAAATACAAAACTTTCGGTACATTAAAAAACTAATAAATGTTTGGTTAATTTTCTCCACTGCTTGTTCTCTATACTTGATGGGTAGCGTTTAAAAGATTTGATTCTTTAATGCCATCTACCATGTTAAATTAGTAATCTTGCACAGTGCAAGTTTTATGACATTATATTCATTTCTGTACAAGCAATAAGTAGAGTTGCTAATCTCCTTGCCCTTCGTCCCCCTCATGCGATTTCTTTTAGCGCAATGCGGCTCACCGATAACGGATGGAGAAAATTTGCAAAAATGTTTACACAGAAACAGTTGATTTAAGCACAAAAACTTGTATGACGCATGGGTATAGGAATAGGCTAAATCAAGTTCGAGAAGGCAAAAAAAATATATTATATTTGTCATATCTGTCATATTTGGTAAATCACCGGCATATTAAAATGAGGCTTAATTTATGCCCAAGCTACATAATAATCACACCTCTTGATTGAAAATCCAAGATTTATTAATGTCTTGTTCTTTGAATTCAACGTCACAGTCGTACTACATAAGCCTAATATTGAAATGGCAAAAACTTGTTTGAAAATCTTGTTTTAACATAATTTGTTTTCAAGTAGATAACTTCGAAGACCACGCTGCCTTTCCATGACGAAAGTAAAACAGTTCAAAATAGGGATGATACCTTTTTATTGACAGTGAACACTATATGTGTTCGAAATATCCAGTTAAATAATTTTATATCTATTCACTGTCAATAAAAAGGTATCATCCCTATTTTGAACTGTTTTACTTTTGTTTTCAAGACTTGTCAACTAATACCGTGGCTCTGTATCTTTTATTGAGTTTATCCAGGGTTACCCTTGTGATTTATCGCTATTTGTAGCGATTTTTTATATTTTCTAAACAAAAAAATCATTAAATCAGCACATAAATCACTATGTTATTGAAGAAAACCACTAAAAATCACTCGAATCTTGTGATTTTTATCATCGGGTTGTAACCCTGGATTCCTCAAAAACACAGGAAAACGACTTTTTAATATTTCCTATTCAGA
The DNA here is from genome assembly GCF_032884065.1 of Artemia franciscana. NCBI lineage: Eukaryota > Metazoa > Arthropoda > Branchiopoda > Anostraca > Artemiidae > Artemia > Artemia franciscana. The sequence goes on along the minus strand of NC_088867.1, from coordinate 16,332,841 downwards.
AAATTATGTTTTGAATTTTCACTCTGATCGTTCAATCATTAAATTTATGCTTGAAACTTGAAAGCTTTGCAGCTCAAGAAATTACGAATGGGATATATTATTGACACCATAGTCATGCGTCATTTTGATTTTATTCAAAACTGTGATTATAATGTGGCTGGGGCACTGAATTTGAAATATTTATATCAGGTAAAGGTATTGGATTTGCAATTCAACTCATAAGCTAGATGGCAGAAACTGTCCTTTTTCGTAAATTGACAGAGTTGGCGGTCCCTTGAACTTAAACTGTCTAAGTCATGAACTGTCAAAGCTCTGGAACAAATTCGTTGGAAATATTATGGCTCGGTATTTGAGGAAATATTTAAACTCATTCCAGTCTGCCAAAAATTAAGCACTCTGAAGTGATCAGTTGTTTGGTCACCTCGTGGTCCGAGAAGTTAAAAAGGAACAATAAACACGTAAGTTTTTGCTTTACTATACATACAATTGGGCTCGTCATAAATAACCACATGTAATTGATTTAACTCTATCCATTTAATTAAATCTATGCAATTTTTTCTCTATTAACAAGAGGGGAATTTATACTTTTTTGCTTTCGAGAAGTGGATAACGTTTTTTTTGGTCCCTGAAATAAGTATAAGCTATGGTTTTTCTTCTTTATGTCTTTCGGCTGACAGAGTTTTCAGCTATTAAAATGTAAAAAAACTAGTCTTTTATTTCACCCTAAAATATCATTGTTTTACACATAATTAGTCGTGTTAAATTCATCGAGGAATAGAATGCACTGGAGTTTTATTTTCTTGGATACTATGTAGAAATGCTTAGGCTATTGAGTATTGACGGGTTACGTCAATAAACCTGGTTTTTGCAAGAAATGCAAACGTACCTTAAAAGGACAATTAGTAGTTGCTGAATTGAATAAATTTTATAGAATACGTTAAATTTTAAAATTATTGGTATTATTTACCATCAGAAAGAGAAGAAATACGTATTCTCGGGGATCAAAAGGAAATTTTAGGTTATTGACAAGAAATACCTTTTTATTAACTAGTTATTTACGTACTTGTCCATTATTCAGAAAACTTCCAAGTTGATTTAATTTACGGGTACGAGGTTAAAACAACTGAGACGCTTGGGAAATAGATAGGATATATATATATATATATATATATAATTTGGGCTGTATATTTGCGCATTAAGGGGGATTGGGGTTACGTATAGCGGGGCTGCAAGAAAAATGTAACCTAACCTAACTAAGATCTCAACGAAATGTTTATCAGACAATTCGTGGTAACAAACTATAGTAAGGAGCGACCCAGCTCAATGTTAGCCAAAACTCTAAAAAATGGAATTTTGATACAAATAATTACATCAAAAGAACCAACTTCTTAGGTTGATATTAAATATAGAAGTTTCATCAAGTTTAGTCTTAGCCATCAAAAGTTACGAGCCTGAGAAAATTTGCCTTATTTTAGAAAATAAGAGAAAACACCCCATAAAAGTCATAGAATCTTAACAAAAATCCCACCATCAGATTCAGCGTATCAAAGAACCCCACTGTAGAAGTTTCAAGCTCTTATCTACAAAAATGTGGAATTTAGTATTTTTTGCCAGAAGACGCATCACGGATACGTGTTTATTTATTTTTTTTTCCGGGGTGATTGTATTGACCCAGTGGTCCTATAGTGTCAAAAGATCGTTCATTATAACGGAAATTAAAAGTTCTAGTGCTCTTTTTAAGTAACCAAGAAATTAGAGGGCACCTAGGCCCTCTCCCACGCTTATTTTGTTGCCAAAGTCACCGAATCAAAATTTTGAGATAGTTATTTTGTTCAGCATAGTCGAAAAACCTAATAATTATGTCTTTCGGGATGACTTGATCCCCCACAGTCTCTGGGGGAGGAGCTGCAAGTTACAAACTTTAACCATTGTTTACATGTAGTAATGGTTATTGGGAAGTGTACAGACGTTTTCAGGGGGACTTTTTCGCGTTGAGGGGGGAGGGGGTGGTCGGGGGAGAGGGAGTTACATGGGAAAATATTTCCATGGAGGAATTTATAATGAGGGAAGAGAATTCCATGAAGGGGCCCTGGGATTTTCTAGCATTATTTATAAAAACAGTGAGAAAATAAATGAAAAAAATGTTTTTTCAGCTGGAAGTAAGGAGCAGCAGTAAAACCTAAAACGAACAGAAATTATTACGTAGAAACTTCAAAAAGGGCTCGTTCGATTGAAAATTGAAAGGGTTTGTGCCCTTTTTAATAGTTGAAAGTGATTGAAAGGCAAATAACCCCCTCCCACGCCCATTATTTCCAAAAACACATCCAATCAAAATTGAGATACCCATTTTCTTCAACATAGTTGAAAGGTTCGGAAAGTATGTCTTTGAAGATGGCAATACCCCACAGCCCTCAGGGCAAAGCTTGTATATTATGCTCTGGAGGTATGTAAGGTTTTTATAGAAAGTGTTGTGACAAAAACTTCAAAAAGGGCTCATTCGATTGGATACTGAGAAAGTGATCGGAGAAATTAAGATAGTCGAAAATAATCGGAGGGCCAATGTCCCCCACCCCAATGCCGACCATTTCCCCAAAACATCTCAAATCAAACTTTTAGATAACTCAACGTAGTTGAAAGATCCGGAAACTATGTCTTTGAGGATGACACCCCCCGAGTCCCCAGGGCAAGGGTTGTAAGCTGCACCCTGGGGCCAAATAAGGTTTTATAGAAAGTGTGGTCATTTAAAGTTTGGAGGGTTGCTCAATGGATTAGTAAACAGAAGCACTAGTGCCCTTTTAAGAGTCGAAGTTATTGGAGGGAAGCTACTCCCCTCCCAAGCATACACACACACACACGTCATACAGTCCCGAAATACATCTAATAGAAGCTTTGAGCTAACTATTTTATTCAAAACAATCTAAATATCATAAAAAAGACTTTTGGGTTTGAAAAAAAACCAGAGCCTAAGGGCAAGGGTTGCAAGTTCTGCCCCGGGGGAATTTAAAGTTTTGTGGAAAGGGTGGTTGTATAAACTTTAGAGTAGGCTCATTTGGTTGAAAACTGAAAGTTCTAGTTCCCTTTTAAGAGTCGAAATGACAAAGGGCAGCTAGCCCCCCTGACTATCCCTCTCACTAAGCAAATCTGATTAATATTGTGAGATAGCAATTATGATCAAAATAGTCCAAAGAACATGTAACAATGCCTCTAGGGTTGTCACAACCCCCCGCTTGGGGGTACAGTTTTAGGTCAAGCCCTGGGTGCATATAAGGTTTTTATAGAATGGGTGGTCGTATAGAATTCAGATGGAGCTCAGTTAATTTGAAATGGGAAGTTATAGTGCTCATTTCAAGAGCCAACCAGCCCCCACCCACACTCATCATTTCACCAAAACATCCAATCGAAATTTGGGAGTAGCAATTTTTTCATTGTACAAGGGCCTTGAAACTATGTCTCTGAGGAAGAAACCCCGCTCCCACAGCTCTCAGGGCAAGGTTTGTAAGTTATGTCCCGTGGGCATATTGAAAGGGAGAAAGAAATGCTTGTAGAAAAGGTTTAAAGAAATGTGTATAAGGCTTTTATAGAAAGGGTGGTCATATATACTTTAGAGGGGACTCATTGGATTGGTGATTATAATTTCTACAGACCACGACAGCGTAGGGACGAGGGTTTTAAGTTATGCCGTGGGGTGGTTAAGGTTTTTACAGAAAATCTATTTAACTTTAGAAGAGGCTCATTTGGTTAAAAATTGGAAGTTATACTTCCTTTTTAGGTGTCAAAATTGATGAAGGGCATCAAGTCCCCTCCCATTGACAACCCGAATTTCACAAAACATATCTTATTGAAATTATGAGATAGTAATTTTGTTGAAAATTGTACAAAGAACATATAATAATGCTGTTAGGGTTGAATTTGAATCGGAAGTTTTAATGCCCTTTTTAAGAGTCGAAGTGATTTGAGAGAAACCAACTCCCTTCCCCCTCCACGCTCATCATTTCCCTTAATACCTCCAATCAAAATACGGATATAACAATTTTATTCATCATAGTTGAAGGGTCCAGGAATTGTGTCTGTGAGGAAGACACTTCTTACCCCCTAGATCTCTGGGCAAGGCTTGTTATTTATGCCTTTGGGGCATATAAGGTTATTATAGAAAGGAGGTCGTACATGCTTTGGAGGGGATTCGCTGGATTGGTAATAAAAAGCTCTAGTGCCTTTTTTAAAAGTCAAAGTAGTCAAAGCGCAGCTACCCCCCCCTCTTCACACACACAAACACGTCGTTTTTTCCCGAGATGCATCCAATTGATATTTTGAGACAGTCTTTTTATTCAATATAGTTCAAAGATCATATAACAATTCTTTTGAGGTTGATATAAACCACCAGAGCCCGAGAGTGAGGGTTGTTAGTTATTCCCCTAGCACATTCAAGGTTCTTATGGAAGGAGTGGTTGTATAAACTTTGGAGGTGGTCATTTAGTTGGGATTGGAAGTTCTAGTTCTCTGTTACGAGTCAATAGTGATATGAGTCAACTAGCCTCGCCCCCTCAGCTACCCCTGTTTTTACCAAACGCATCTGATTGAAACTGTGCAATGGCAATTTGTTTAGAATAATCCAAAGAACGTACAACAATGCCTCCAGGGTAGGCACAACTCCATAGAGCCCTGGGCAAGGGTTTTAAGTTATGCCCTGGGAGCATATATGATTTTTATGAAATGTACGGTCGTATTAAATTCAGGTGGTTCTAATTTGATCTTAAATTGGAAGTTATAGTGCTTTTTTAAGAGTCAAAGTGGTTTTAAAGAGCTCCCCACGCCCATCATTTCCACAAAAATATCCAAATAAAGTTTTGAGATATCTAGGTTTTTTCAGCATTATTGAAAGGTTTAGTAATTATACGTTTGTGGATGTCAACATCTCCTTCTCAGAGACCTCGTGGCAAGGGCTGCAAGTTATGCAATTTGTTCATTGTTTATATATAGAATATGTTATTTAGAAAAAGTATGCATGTTTAACTTCTGCTTTCCCAAAATACGAAGAGAATTAAGATGAGTCTTTCAGGGAATGTTGAGGGAATTGTCGAACTAAATCATAACACGTTTTGTGTTTTTGGGTTGTTCTAAGGGTGTTATTCAGGAATGACTGAGTATACTAATTTAGAATTTCAGGAAATGGCAAGTGAGATGATGAATTCACCAAAAAGGCAATATTTACACTTTACTACTACTACCACTCCAGCTGCTTCTACCTCTACCCCAAGTACTATTACTTGTTCCACTACTGTCAGTAAAACTACTACCTCTATGGCAAGTACTACTTAGGCTGAAGATATTAAAAAAAAGTATCTGAGAAAACGCTGAGGGGAAAGTTCAACTGAATCAAAACATACTATGGGAATACGGATTACTGATACGGGCGTATTAGTAATATTTTTGGAACGGATTAAGGGGCAACACGAGTCGGATGTTCAGTTGACCAAAAGTTAAAATGTACCTGCTACTATTGATATTTATATTGATGTTTCTACTGTCCCTACTAATAAGTATACACTATTACTGCTACTACTGTTCCTACTTCTGCCATTACTACTAAGATACTAGTACAGTTAAGGCTACACGTATGAAGGTGAAAATTTGAGACAATATTGAGTGGGAATTTGAACTAAATCGAAACACAATATGCACATGGAGATTGTCAAAAGGAGTTATCTCGAGAATTGGTTTGGGCATTAAGTTGGATATTTCGAAGAATACTTAAAGGGGAAGATCAATTGACGAAAAAGTAACATATGCATCATGAAAGCGATTTTCAACTGACCAAAAGGCAAAGCAATACGGACATATTAGGATAACTCTTAATATTGCTGCTACTACTGCTACTATTACTACTAATACAAGACTAACGTTGCGATTACTTTTACTACCACTGAAACTACTGTGATATTAGTACTATTAAGGCAAAACCTATGAAGGTAAAGTTTGAGGGAATATTGATGGGAACTTCTAGCTAACAAAATACACTATGTGCATTTAGATTGTCAAAATAGCGTATCTTAAGAATTGATTTTGTATTAAGTTGGAGCTCTCAGAGAACACTTACAAGGGAAGATCCATTGATCAAAAGGCAATATTTGCACACTACTACCAATACTACCACTACTGCAACATTCACTATTTCTACTACTACTATTTCTATTGTCCCAACTACTACTCCTATCACAACTACTTGCAAGGTAACCATAGCAATGGCTAATTGTATTATGTTGAGTAGTTATACTACTGCTGTGACAACTATTACAACTATGCCTAAGGGTGTGAAGGTGAAATTTTCAGAGAATATTTGTGAAAATTTCAGCTGCACGGAAAACAACCTGCCATTCGCATGCAGGTTGTCAAAAGGGCATTTGAGCAATATACCAGGAACAGTTTCGTGTGTGAAATTAAAACTTACAATTATTGTTGTGGGGGATGTTGAACTAACCAAAAGAAAATATTTACATCATAATACTTCCGCTTCTACTCCTACAAGTACTACTACAGCTATTATTATTATTACTGCTACTACTGCTACTGCCACTAAAGCTGAGACTCCTAATATTAACTCTACTCAAAATGCTACTATTATAACTACTGATGCTGCTACAACTACTGATAAACCTAAGGATATTAAGGCAAACATTTTGGGCAACATTGTAACTGTGTTGAAATAAATAGACACACACAATGCCCACAAAGTGTGTCAAGAGGACGTATCAACAATGCTTCAGGACAAGTTCATGTTATTAAGTTAATAATTTTATCATTTATTGATGGGGATGTTGAAAAAAAGGTGCTATGTATATGCTGATACTAGTACTACTACTACTGCAACAGCTATTGCTACTATACAAGCTAAGGGTATTAAAGTGAAGCTTTCAAGGAATAATTAGGTGGATGCTGAATTAAATCAAGACTAGCTATCATCAAGTAAATTGTCAATACGGATGCAAAGCAATGTCACAATAACGGCTTGCAGTATTAAGTTGGACCTTTCAAGGTAAGTTTTGACAGATTTTGAACTAACCAGAAAACACTATTTGTATATTTTTGATACCACTCTTACTGTTACTGTTACTAACGATACTAAGGGCATTAAGTTGAAACGTCTAGAGGGAGTTTCAATTAAGCGAAAAAACTATGCACATGCAAATATTAAAAGGGCAATAAGCAATATCATAGGCAGCACTGCTCTATCATAGCTAGTAATATTATTGATATTTTTGAAGCGGCCAATTTGATTGGGAATTAAAAGCTCTAGTACCCATTTTAAGAGTCAAAAATGATTAGAGGGCAATCAGCCCTCCTCTTTAGTTCTTAATTTTCTAAACGCTTCCAATCAAATTAATATAGCCATTTTGTTCAGCATAGCTGAACGGTCTTGTAACTGCATCTCTAGGGATATTGCGTAGGTCAATCCCCCACACCCCCAGCTATGCAATTTACCAATAATGTATAAAAAAATAAATGTTGTCTTAAGATTAAATCAAAAGCACTATGTTTTTGCTGATTACCAGTAAGACATTTCAGGAGTATCCAAAGAATGACTGAGGGTATTATGTTCAAAATTTTGGGACTTCTTCATTTACTACTTCTGCTCTTAAAATTCAACTAAATCAAAAGAGTGTAAGTGTATCCAAGCTGTCGAAGAGCATAAATGGATTTTTTTGTGAATGATATAAATTTTCATTTTTCAGGTCAACTAGAGGAGGTATAAAATAAAATTAAACAGTACAATTTGGGTCTAGATTTTTAAAATGGTGTATGCCTATGCTGTCAAAAATTGTTGAAAATTTTTTCTTTGGCCTGCAAATAGCAGGACAAACTATAAACTCTTAAAGAAAAACCGAAAAGATTTAAACTATTATTTTCATTTTCTTTGAAAAGACTATGTCAATATAAAACGGACAGAAATTAATTAAAAAAACTTTCCACAAAATAAATTTTTGAAAGAGAAGTAAAAAACTCCACTAAATCAAATTGAGCAAAAATAAAATAAAATAATCTACCAAGCGTTAAACTACCACAAATCAGTATCAATAAATAAATGAAACCCAAAACGAACAGAAATTACAATAAATAATCAAGTCAAACTCAAAAGGAGCAGAAATTAACATGAGTAGTACTAAAAACTCCTATGCCTTCCCAAGGCCACATTAAAATTAGCACTTTACTGAAAAGGTTTTTTTTTAAAATGTTTTCACTTTTATAACTTTAATAAATCAAATATTATTGGCATTTTAAAGATTAAATATCAGCATATGCATATTAAACTGACAATGGACATTCATTTGAATTTTTTCAGTAAAGTGAAAATCATTTTCTAGGCTTGAGAAGACATAGGGGTTTTGAGTACTACTCATGTTAATTTCTGCTCCTTTTGAGTTTGACTCGATTATTTATTGAAATTTCTGTGCGTTTTGGGTTTCGTTTATTTATCGATTCTGATTTGTGGTAGTTTTACGCTTGGTAGCTTATTTGATTTTATTTTTGCTCATTTTCGGTTTAATCACTTCTTTTTGAAAAACTTAATTTGTGAAATTGTTTTTTAATTAGTCAATCATATTAGTCATAGTTCTGCAGTCATACTGGACTACGCTTGCACCTGAGGTTTTATTCAAAATGTCAAAATTCGCTGATCTATCTCCTAAAGTGTACCAATTAGACCTGGGGCCCAGGACATAGTATGTACATAGTTTTTTTGGCCTGTACAAAAAAAAGACTTTACCTCGGAGGCTGAATGGGTTCTGTTGATTTTAGAGATTCTTTTTTTTGGCATTGATGGGCCCTTGGGGCAAAAGAACTGGCACGGGAGAGGGCTTTGTTTTCCTACGTTTATTCTTGGCTCTTCGAAAGGGCGGCTAATTTTCAAGATTTCTGTTTGAATACGGCTCTTCAGAAATTCTATGACTTCTAAGTCGATCACTCCTGGCGAAAAAAAAAGCATAACAAATAAGTATGAGTTCGCAACACAAAAATACTTGTAGTAACAAACTATCCCCTCAAATCCCCTCTTCGTAGTAACAAACTATGCGTTAAGATCAAACTATGTCAATAGTAACCGAAACTCTCCCGAATTTCTTACAAGTAAATTCACCCGTCAAAAGCTATTAAGATAACAACTTTTATGTAACTTTACATTTCAGTGAATGGCCATGGACATTGAAGCATTGGTGATTTCTATTAGCTACATCGTTCTTACATCCGGTTTTTGCTTCTATGTTCGCAAAGCGGTTGAAAGCTATGTTACTGCAGAACCGTCCCGATTCATATGTCTAGAATTCTTGGCCACTGCAGAGATGTGTGCCACTGGATTTGAACTACTCGTCAGTAAGCTACTTGTTTTGTACACATATCCACCATAAATACATCGCCAGGGGGATTGGTTTGGGGAAATGGCTCCTCTGCTTAGTTATAACAAATGCTTTTTAACTTTTTTCCAAATTTAAATAATTGGGAATAAACGTACAGACGAGTCAGACAAGTGTATGCAAAGCCAAAGGACTTATCAATAATAGAATATTTAAAGTTTTATTCATTTTTTTATTAAATTTTATTTTTAATCTGTGCATTAGTGTTTTAAATTTGCAGTTTTAGCTGCTGTTGCATACTAATGACTTTTTAATAGGCTTGTTTTAACAAATACATCCAAATCCCTGTCCTTGAATCCCCTTCAATTACTTGAAGTTAGTCATGGAACTGAACAAAACACACATAAGGGCATTTCACGGCATTAGCTACAAGAACAGAGCTCATATGGCACTTGTGACGAGGCAAGAAGAGCTAAGAGCCAAGAGATCATATGGTATGAGTTCTAGCAAAATTCTGTGAATCAATAGATTGATTTAAAAGGAAAATAAGAGGCTCAAAGCCGGCCAGGATTTAAAATAAGAGCTCTGAATCACGATGTCCTTCTAAATATCAAAATTCATTAAGATCCAATCACCCACTCGTATGTTATAAATACCTAATTTTTTCTACTTTTTCCTCTCCCTTTAGCCACCCCAGATGGTCGAATCTGGGAAAACGACTTTATCAAGTCAATTTGTGCAGCTCCCTGACAAGCCTACCAATTTTCATCGTCCTAGCAAGTCCAGAAGCACTAAACTCGCCAAATAACTGAGCCCCTCCCCAACTCCCCCAAAGAGAGCGAATCCAGTACGGTTCCGTCAATCACGTATCAATGACATTTGCTTATTCTATCCACCAAGCTTCAGCCCGATTCCTCCACTCCAAGTGTTTTCCAAGATTTCCCCTTCCAACTCCCCCAATGTCAAAAGATCTGGTCGGGATTTGAAATAAGAGCTCTGAGACATGAATTCCTTCTAAATATCAAATTTAATTGAGATCCGATTACCTATTCGTAAAATAAAAATACCCCAATTTTCACGTTTTCCACGAATTCCGGTTTCCCCCTCCAGCTCCCCCAATGTCACAGGATCTGGTCGGAATTTAAAATTAGAGCTTTAAAGCACAAGATCCTTCTAAATATCAAATTTCATTAAGCTCTGGTCACCCTTTCGTAAGTTAAAAATACCTCAATTTTCAAATTACCCCCCCCCCCCAACTCCACCAAAGACAGCAGATCTTGTCCGATTATGTCAGTCACGTGTCTTAGACAGGTTCTTATTCTTCTCATCCAATTTCATCCTGATCTCACCGCCTTAAGTATTTTTTAAGATTTCCGGTTCCCCTCAACTGCCCCCCCCCAAATTACGCTGGATCCGGTTAAGATTTAAAACAAGAGATCTGAGTCACGAGGTCCGATCCGATTCCACGAATCTAAGCGTTTTCCATGATTTTAGGTTCCCCCACCCCAAACTCCCCCCCAATGTCACCAGATCCGGTCGGGACCTAAAAATAAGAGCTTTGAGACACGATATCCTTCTAAATATAAAATTTCATTTAGATCCCATAACCCATTCGTAAGTTAAAAATACCTCATTTTTTTCTAATTTTTCAGAATTACCCCCCCCCCCAACCACCCCAAAGAGAGCGGATCCGTTCCGGTTATGTCAATCATGTATCTAGGACTTGTGCTTATTTTTCCCATCAAGTTTCATCCTGATCCCTCCACTCCAAGTGTTTTCAAAGTTTTAGGTTTTTCCCCTCTCAACTCCCCCCAACGTCACCAGATCTGTTCGGGATTTAAAATAAGAGCTCTGAGAAACGATATCCTTCTAAATATCAAATTTCATTGAGATCCGATCACCTGTTCGTACGTTAAAAATACCTCATTTTTTCTAATTTTTCAGAATTACCCCCCCCCCCAACTACCCCAAAGAAAGCGGATCCATTCCGGTTATGTCAATCATGTATCTAGGACTTGTGCTCATTTTTCCCACCAAGTTTCATCCCGATCCTTCCACTCTAAGTGTCTTCCAAGATTTTTAGCTTTCCCCCTCCCAACCCCTCCCCCCCCAATGTCACCAGATCCGGTCGGGATTTAAAATAAGAGCTCTGACACACGATATCCTTCTAAATATCAAATTTCATTGTGATTCGATCACCCGTTCGTAAATTAAAAATACCTCATTTTTTCTAATTTTTCAGAATTAACCCCCCCCCCAAATACCCTAAAGAGAGCAGATCTGTTCCAGTTATGTCAATCATGTATCTAGGGACTTGTGCTTATTTTTCCCACCAAGTTTCATCCCGATCCCTCCACTCTAAGTGTTTTCCAAGATTTTAGGTTTCCCCCTCCCCCCCCCAATGTCACCAGTTCCGGTCGGGATTTAAAATAACAGCTCTGAGACACTATATCCTTCCAAACATCAAATTTCATTAAGATCTGATCAACCGTTCGTAAGTTTAAAAATACTTCAATTTTTCTATTCTTTCCGAATTAACGGGGCCCCCCACTCCCCCCAGATGGTCAAATCGGGAAAAAGGACTATTTCTGATTTAATCTGGTCCGGTCCCTGATACGCCTGCCAAATTTCATCGTCCTAGCTTACCTGGAAGTGCGTAAAGCAGCAAAACCGGGACCGACAGACCGACAGAATTTGTGATTGCTATATGTCACTTGGTTAATACCAAGTGCCATAAAAAGGAAACAAAGACCCCTCTAAATATCAAATTTCATTAAGGTCTGGTCACCCTTTCGTAAGTTAAAAATACCTCAATTTTCAAATTACCCCCCCCCCCAACTCCACCAAAGAGAGCAGATCTTGTCCGATTATGTCAGTCACGTGTCTTAGACAGGTTCTTATTCTTCTCATCCAATTTCATCCTGATCTCACCGCTTTAAGTATTTTCTAAGATTTCCGGTTCCCCTCAACTGCCCCCCCCCAAAATTACGCTGGATCCGGTTGAGATTTTAAAATAAGAGATCTGAGTCACGAGGTCCCGATCCGATTCCACGAATCTAAGCGTTTTCCATGATTTTAGGTTCCCCCACCCCAAACCCCCCCCCCCCCAATGTCACCAGATCCGGTCGGGACTTAAAATAAGAGCTTTGAGACACGATATCCTTCTAAATATCAAATTTCATTGAGATCCCATAACCCATTCTTAAGTTAAAAATACCTCATTTTTTCTAATTTTTCAGAATTACCCCCCCCCCCCCCAACTACCCCAAAGAAAGCGGATTCGTTCCGGTTATGTCAATCATGTATCTAGGACTTGTGCTTGTTTTTTCCCACCAAGTTTTCATCCTGATCCCTCCACTCCAAGTGTTTTCCAAGTGTTAGGTTTCCCCTCCCAACTCGCCCCAACGTCACCAGATCTGTTCGGGATTTAAAATAAGAGCTCTGAGAAACGATATCCTTCTAAATATCAAATTTCATTGAGATCCGATCAACCGTTCGTAAGTTAGAAATACCTCATTTTTTCTAATTTTCAGAATTACCCCCCCCCCCCCAACTACCCCAAGAGAGCGGATCCATTCCGGTTATGTCAATCATGTATCTAGGACTTGTGCTCATTTTTCCCACCAAGTTTCATCCCGATCCTTCCACTCTAAGTGTCTTCCAAGATTTTAGCTTTCCAACCCCCCCCCCCCCCAATGTAGCCAGATCCGGTTGGGATTTAAAATGAGAGCTCTGAGACACGATATCCTCCTAAATATCAAATTTCATTGAGATTCGATTACCCGTTCGTAAGTTAAAAATACCTCATTTTTCTAATTTTTCAGAATTAACCCCCCCCCCCCCCAATTACCCCAAAGAGAGCGGATCCGTTCCGGTTATGTCAATCATGTATCTAGGGCTTGTGCTTATTTTTCCCACCAAGTTTTCATCCCGATCCCTCCACTCTAAGTGTTTTCCAAGTTTTAGGTTTCCTCCTCCCAACTCCTCCCCCCGCAATGTCACCAGATCAGGTTAGAATTTAAAATAAGAGCTCTGAGACACGATATCCTTCTAAATATAAAATTTCATTGAGATCCGATCGCCCTTTCGTAAGTTAAAAACACCTCATTTTTTCTAATTTTTCAGAATTACCCCCCCCCCCCCAAATACCCTAAAGAGAGCGGATCCGTTCCAGTTATGTCAATCATGTATCTAGGACTTGTGCTTATTTTTCCCACCAAGTTTCATCCCGATCCCTCCACTCTAAGTGTTTTCCAAGATTTTAGGTTTCCCCCTCCCAACCCCCCCCCAATGTCCGAATTAACGGGCCCCCCACTCCCCCCAGATGGTCAAATCGGGAAAACGACTATTTTTGATTTAATCTGGTCCGGTCCCTGATACGCCTGCCAAATTTCATCGTCCTAGCTTACCTGGAAGTGCGTAAAGCAGCAAAACCGGGACCGACAGACCGACAGAATTTGCGATTGCTATATGTCACTTGGTTAATACCAAGTGCCATAAAAAGGGAAACAAAGACCCCTCTAAATATCAAATTTCATTAAGGTCTGGTCACCCTTTCGTAAGTTAAAAATACCTCAATTTTCAAATTACCCCCCCCCCCCCAACTCCACCAAAGAGAGCAGATCTTGTCCGATTATGTCAGTCACGTGTCTTAGACAGGTTCTTATTCTTCTCATCCAATTTCATCCTGATCTCACCGCTTTAAGTATTTTCTAAGATTTTCTAAGAGAGAATTTGCGATTGCTATATGTCACTTGGTTAATACCAAGTGCCATAAAAAGGAAACAAAGATAGATTCGTAGTCGGAAAGCTTCTGTGCCAAACATAAAAAAAAAAAAATTCAGAAACTTATTTAACTCTGAACTATCATGTGCACATTTTTTTTCAAAGTAATGTTCAATAGTGAAGACAAAGCCCAGTTCCTAAACTTCTTGTAACTAAAACTCCTGTTATGCTGGCATGACAGGGTATTAGATCCTTCCCGCCAATTAAATAAAAAAAACAAGTTTTTTCAACTGAAAGTAAGGAGTGACATCAAAACTTAAAACGCACAGAAATTACTTTGTATATGAAAGAGGCTGCTTCCTCATCAACGCCCCGCTCTTTACGCTAAAGTTTGACTCTTTCTCTCAATTCTTCTTTCTAAAACAGTAAAAAAAACTTTAGCGTAAAGAGCGGGGCGTTGATGAGGAAGCAGCCTCTTTCATATACAAAGTAATTTCTGTGCGTTTTAAGTTTTGATGTCACTCCTTACTTTCAGTTGAAAAAACTTGTTTTTTTTATTTAATTTCTGAACGTTTTTGAATCAATGCATGTTTTGATTTTGGCTCTCCGCAGAGGAATGATCAAAACGAAATTTTGCATATTTTTTTTTTTGGCTCAATGGCTTTCTCATAATTTGATCGAATGATTTTGAGAAAAAAAGAGCGGGGGACGAAGCCTAGTTGCCCCCCGATTTTTTGGTTAATTAAAAAGGCAACTAGAACTTTTAATTTTTTACGAATCTTTTTATTGGTAAAAGATTTACGTAACTTATAAATTAGCTTACGTAAAGAACTTTTGTATTCTCATGTTTTTTATTACATATATGAGGGGATTCGCCCCATCGTCAGTACCTCGCTCTTTACACGAAAGCTTAAATTTTATCCCAATTCATTAAGAATGACCCCCTGAATCACAAAAGCCGTAGAATAAGTAGTTGAAATTACCGAAAATACTTTAGCGTAAAGAGCGAGGTATTAGAAGGAGGTGAGCCCCTCATATGGGTAATAATTTCTGTTTGTTTTAAGTTTTATTGCTGTTCCTTACTTCCAGCTGAAAAAGCTTTTTCAGTTTTATTTTTTAATTGTTTTTTTTTTTAATAATGCTAGTAAATCCTGCTCTCCCTTCATGGAAATTTTCTTCTCCCATTACAAATTCTCGAAGGAAAGTTCTCCCAGCATATCCCCATCTTCTCAACCCCTCCCCCAAACCAAAAAAATCCTCCTGAAAACGCCTGTATACTTCCAATAACCATTACAATATGTAAGCACAGGTCAAAGTTTGTAACTTGTTGCCCCTCCCACGGGGACTGTGGGGGAGTAAGTCGTCCCCAAAGACATAGTTATAAGGTTTTTTGACT
>NC_088867.1:16207290-16317279 GCF_032884065.1 Artemia franciscana | reverse complement strand
GACGTCGTGTTTGTGTGTTGACTGACGTCATGAAGTTAGTTGTCGTCATTTTTGTTATGACGGTGACGTAATTAAAGATATTTAAGACATGCGTTCACGTAGAAATCTATTAATGTTTAACTTTAAAATGACTGATGAACTTACAATGGCAACAGCCAAGGAAGATGCTCAAAGAGTCTATGCCAAAAAACTTGCTGCTGATAGAGAAAGTCAGAAAAGAAAGCGTGCCGAGGAATCGAAAGAACAGCAAGGAAACAGGCTTGAGGCTGATAGAGAAAGAAAGAACAGAAAGCGTGCCGAGGAACTACCAGAGCAACGCGAAAGCAGACTTGCTGCTAAAAGTGAAAGTGAAAAAAGAAGGCGTGCCGAGGAACTACCAGAGCACTATGAAACCAGACTTGCTGCTAAAAGAGAAAGTGAAAAAAGAAGGCGTGCCGAGGAATCACAAGAACAGCAAGAAATCAGGCTTGCTGCTGATAGAGAAAGTAAGAAAAGAAAGCGTGCCGAGGAATCAGAGCAACCTGAAAGTTACCGCCTGGCATTCAGGTACAGCCCAGTCGATGATTATAGCTTGAGTAGATGTGTTCAAATCGGGACTATGTCTAAAATTTGTCCCTATTGCAAGGCCTTGAAATTCAATGGTGAAACAATGGGAATGTGTTGCGCCTCAGGAAAAGTTAAACTTCCTCTATTGGCTGCACCACCAGAGCCATTGAAGACTTTCCTTACTGGAACTACGTCAGAATCTAAGCGTTTTTGTCACAAATCAGAAAATATAACTCATGTTTCCAAATGACGTCGTTTGGAGCCTAAATCGAAAATCCAGATCAATTTATGTCTACTTTCAAAGTAAAAGGGCAAATTTATCATAGAGCAGGGTCCCTTCTACCATTCTCAGGCGAGAATCATAAATTTTTACAATTGTACTTCATCAGTGATAGAAATTCTGAATTGAATGCACGTTGCGAAATTTCTCCCAACGTTGAAAGGACAATCGTTTCCCAATTGCAACATCTTTTCCACGAAAATAATAATTTAGTGCGTCTGTTCAAAACAGCCATCGAAACGATGACTCTGGTCAAACATTTTCAGATCAATTGCTGGCAATTGGAAACGGAAAGCTCCAGTAGACTCAATTTCAGGACGTATACAACTACCTGCTGATTTCTGTAATTTAGTGACGTCCAAAAATGAATTGATTGAAAAAGTATTTCCGAATATTCTAAAAAATTATAAAAATAATAAATGGCTAAGTGAAAGAGCGATTCTCGCACCCAAAAATATAGACGTCCACGAAATCAACAATATTGTTTTGACCAAGATTCGAGACCAGGCAGTCCTTTACAAGTCAGTCGACACAGTTTTGGAACCAAATGAAGCGGTTAATTATCCATCTGAATTTTTAAATTCCGTGGATCTTTCATGGTTTCCACCACACGTGCTACAACTAAAAATAGGCGTACCAATAATACTTTTAAGAAATATCAACCCAACAAAGCTTTGCAATGGCATGCGACTTGCCGTAAAAAAAAAACAATGGAAAACCTAATAGAGGCCACAATCTTGACAGGGCCTTTTGAGGGTGATGCTGTTCTTATTCCTCGCATTCCCATGATTCCAACGGATCTGCCTTTTCAATTTAAAAGATTGCAATTCCCAATTCGATTAGAATTTGCAATCACCATTAACAAAGCTCAAGGTCAATCATTAGCTTACGTAAAACTTGCGAATATACAACATTCTTTGCTGTCCTATTGTCTGTCCATATAAATAGATTGTCAGGTTTACCATCTCTTGAACACGCAACATAATAATTGTCCATGGGAAAACAATCTGTATTCATATTTATACGGCATTTTTCTAACGATTGACCTTGAGCTTTGTTGATGGTGATTGCTAATAGAACATTCCCTGTGTCCCCATCGTCATTTATATATCCCCCTGTGCCCCCGGCGTCCCCGTTGTAGTTGTGTCCCTGTGTCCAGGTCGTCATTTATATTCCCTGTGTCCCAGTCGTCATTTGTGTCCTTTTTAGTTTTTCTTTTTTAAGTTTCTTCTTTTTATTGATTTGTTTTCTTCAATTTGTCAATGTTCATTCTAACATTGACACTTGGAAAAATCTTTACGTGCCAAGCAAGCTAAAGCTCCAACAATTTATAATAAACCTCAAAATTTTGGGTATCTGTTTTAAGGTTTTCGAATTACCTTAATATTTTGTCAAAATATATTGAAATATTTGTGCAATTCCCAGTTTTTTCAGTTTTTTCTTTTTTTTAATTGTTTAGCTTTTTTTAGTTTTTTTCTTTTTAGTTTTTCACCTTTTTATTTTTTTACTTTTTTTTTACATTATTTCTTTTTAAGTTTTTTCTTTTTTTATTTTTTTTATTTTTATTTTTTTTTAGTTTTTTCTTTTTAGTTCTTTTTTTTAGTTTTTTACCATTTTTCTTTTTTCAGTTTTCTTTTTCTTATTTATTTTTCAGACGTCATATGAAAACCCTCAATACAAAAATACATACAACTTATTTTTATATATAGATAAGATATAATCTGGCGTAACAGACAACTTATTTTTATCTATCTATCTATCTATCTATCTTATCTATATATATATATATCTATCTATCTTCTATATATATAAAAATAAGTTGTCTGTCTGTGTGTCTGTCTGTGGATCAGGTGACGTCATGTTTCTGTGTCGACTGACGTCATGAAATTAGTTGTCGTCATTTTTGCTATGACGGTGACGTCATTAAAGATATTTAATCATGAAGTTAGTTGTCGTCATTTTTGCTATGACGGTGACGTCATTAAAGATATTTAAGACATATATGTTAACGTAGAAATCTATTAATGTTTAAGTTTAAAATGACTGATGAACTTACAATGGCAAAAGCCGATGAAGATGCTCAAAGAGTCTATGCCAATAAACTTGCTGCTGATAGAGAAAGTCAGAAAAGAAAGCGTGCCGAGGAATAAAAAGAACAGCAAGGAAACAGGCTTGAGGCTGATAGAGAAAGAAAGAACAGAAAGCGTGCCGAGGAATCAAAAAAAAATAGACGTCCACGAAATCAAAAATATTGTTTTGACCAAGATTCGAGACCAGGCAGTCCTTTACAAGTCAGTCGACACAGTTTTGGAACCAAATGAAGCGGTTAATTATCCATCTGAATTTTTAAATTCCATAGATCATTCAGGGTTTCCACCACACGTGCTACAACTAAAAATAGGCATACCAATAATGCTTTTAAGAAATATCAACCCACCAAAGCTTTGCAATGGCACGCGACTTGCCGTAAAAAAAACAATGGAAAACCTCGTACACGCCACAATCTTGACAGGGCCTTTTGAGGGTGAGGCTGTCCTTATTCCTCGCATTCCCATGATTCCAACGGATCTGCCTATTCAATTTAAAAGATGGCAATTCCCAATTCGATTAGCATTTGCAATCAACATTAACAAAGCTCAAGGTCAATCATTAGAAAAATGTGGTATAGATCTTAATACTGATTGTTTTTCCCATGGACAATTGTACGTTGCATGTTCGAGGGTCGGTAAACCTGACAATCTATTTATATGCAGCGACAATTGGACAGCAAAGAATGTTGTATATTCGCAAGTTTTACGCAGTTAATTTGTATTGTATCTATCTATCTATCTATCTATATAAAAACGAGTTGTGTGTATGCATGTTTGTTTGTTTGTAAAAAGAGCGTTTACATATGACCTCATTATTTGTACATACGGCTTTGTATATGCACAGACAATGGGAAAGCCAAGAATGTTGTATATTCGCAATTTTTACGTAGTTTGAAACACATATATAAATCTATCTATATTCACAGGTGGGACACAGGGACACAACTACAATGGCGCGTAACTAATATGGCGCGTAACGACTTACGCGCGCGGGGGGGCTTGGGGGGCGCGAAGCGCCACCCCAACAGCTAGTATATATATAAAAATATGTTGTCTGTGGATGTGTCTGTCTGTCTGTCTGTCGAGTGACTTCATGTCATCATGTCGTCATGTTGTCATGAATTTAGTTGTCGTCATGTTTGTTATGACGATGACGTCATTAAAAGTATTTAAGAAAATCGTTCAAAGACAAATTTTTAATTGTAAGAAGATCGTGGACAGATCAATTTATGTCTACTTTCAAAGTAAAAGGGCAAATTTATCATAGAGCAGGGTCCCTTCTACCATTCTCAGGCGAGAATCATAAATTTTTACAATTGTACTTCATCAGTGATAGAAATTCTGAATTGAATGCACGTTGCGAAATTTCTCCAAAAGTTGAAAGGACAATCGTTTCCCATTTGCAACATCTTTTCCACGAAAATAATAATTTAGTGCGTCTGTTCAAAACAGCCATCGATTTGATGCCTACTGATACGCATAAAATTGTTATTTCCGCATACAAAACGCCTCCTGGCCAACATGTGCGTAGATACACTGCTCCAACTATCGACGAAGTGGCAATCGTTATGGTCGGTGATTAGTTTTTACCTCGAGATATTATTCTTCATAAGCGAAACGCTCAGTTGGTAAGAATTGCTGAAACTCATCGATGCTACGATGCCCTACAATATCCTATCATTTATCGGGATGGAGCCGATTGCTATCACTTTAATATTAAATTGATGAATCCAGCCACTAACAAAGAAATGAATAAGAAATGCAGTGCAATGCATTATTATTCCTATAGACTAATGATTCGGCAGGATGAAGAAAATTATATTTTAAAATGCCGTGAATTGTTTCACCAATACGTCGTTGATATGTATTGAATCAGAACGTTTGCTATATATCCGCCTGAATCAGACCAAGCTCCGCTCTGACCAATACATTCATTTGCGAGATGCAGTTGTAAATGACGGTAATACCACAAACGCGGGAAGATTAACAATTTTACCTTCGTCATATGCTGGCAGTCCCCGTCATATGCATGAATATGCTCAAGATGCTATTGCGTATGTTCGTCTCTATGGTCGTCCAGATTTATTTATTACATTTACATGTAATCAATCCTCCGTAAAGGCAATCAAATACATATGTAAATACGTCAACAAAGGCAGTGACATGGCAGTTTTTGACTTGCAGCCCGAAATCAAAGATATCGACGATATCGTACTTTTTTTTTTCGCTTTGCAAAAATGATTCTTTTGCAAAACAACTGCTGTATACTGAAGTGCCTTCGTATTACACGTGGAATACTAAAAATAAAGTATTTAAACGTCGAAAACAGGGTAAGTCAGTCGACGGCCAACCTACCACCTTCAAAGATACCACGATAGGAAGACTCTACACCGTTCACCCCAATCAACATGAATGCTTCTTTCTACGCCTGCTTTTGGTGAATTTACCCGGTCCGACATCCTTTGAGTATTGGAGAACTGTAAACGGTACTATACATGACACTTACCGTAGTGCAGGCCAAGCTCTGAATTTATTGGAGAATGACCAACACTGGGATAACGACATCAATGACGCGTGCGAAACGTCAACCCCAAGTCAAATTCGTGCATTGTTTGGCATCATTTTAACAACTTGCTCTCCATCAGCTCCTACAGAGTTATGGGAAAAATATAAGTCAAAAATGTCCGAAGATATACTCCATCGAAAACTGTTAGAGACGTCAGATATGACTTTTGATTTTACATCAGAAATTTATAACTACACTTTAGCTATTATAGAAGATTTGTGCGTACGTATGGCAAACAAACCTCTTCAGGATTTGGGAATGCCTTCACCTAACCGTATCGCTGCTGTTTCGTCATGTGTAGAATTGGATCGTGAACAAAGTTACAGTACGAGTGATCTATTGTCGTATGTACAAAATAACATTTCCAAGTTAACGTCGGAACAAAAAGACATTTATGATACGATAATGCATTATGTCAATAACAACGTTGGAGAAATTTTCTTTTTGGATGCGCCAAGAGGTGCTGGTAAAACGTTTGTGATAAAACTGATTCTGGCATCAATTCGATCAAAAAATGATATAGCGTTGGCAATTGCGTCGTCCGGAATAGCCGCAACATTGCTGCCTGGTGGAAGAACTGCTCATTCCGCTTTGAAATTGCCTCTGAATTTGCATTCTACAGAAACTCCCACGTGCAATATTTCCAAATCATCTGGGATGGGTAAAGTATTGCAGCAATGCAAACTTATTATTTGGGATGAATGCACAATGGCAAACAAAAAATCGCTCGAGGCTCTGGATCAATGCTTGAAAGATTTAAGAGGGAAGTCGAAACCCTTTGGCAGCACATTAATATTGCTAGCGGGAGATTTCAGGCAAACATTACCTATAATACCTAGATCAACTCCTGCAGACGAAATGAATGCATGCCTGAAAAATTCTAATTTATGGGCACACGTAAAAACATTAAAATTAACTACAAATATGCGTGTCCGATTGCAAAACGATGACTCTGGTCAAACATTTTCAGATCAGTTGCTGGCAATTGGAAACGGAAAGCTCCCAGTAGACTCAATTTCAGGACGTATACAACTCCCTGCTGATTTCTATAATTTAGTGACGTCCAAAAATGAATTGACTGAAAAAGTATTTCCGAATATTCTAAACAATTATAAAAATAATAAATGGCTAAGTGAAAGAGCGATTCTTGCACCTAAAATATAGACGTCCACGAAATCAACAATATTGTTTTGACCAAGATTCGAGACCAGGCAGTCCTTTACAAGTCAGTCGACACAGTTTTGGAACCAAATGAAGCGGTTAATTATCCATCTGAATTTTTAAATTCCGTGGATCTTTCAGGGTTTCCACCACACGTGCAACAACTAAAAATAGGCGTACCAATAATACTTAGAAATATCAACCCACCAAAGCTTTGCAATGGCACGCGACTTGCCGTAAAAAAAAAAACAATGGAAAACCTAATAGAGGCCACAATCTTGACAGGGCCTTTTGAGGGTGAGGCTGTTCTTATTCCTCGCGTTCCCATGATTCCAACGGATCTGCCTTTTCAATTTAAAAGATTGCAATTCCCAATTCGATTAGCATTTGCAATCACCATTAACAAAGCTCAAGGTCAATAATTAGAAAAATGTGGTATAGATCTTAATACTGATTGTTTTTCCCATGGACAATTGTACGTTGCATGTTCGAGGGTCGGTAAACCTGACAATCTATTTATATGCAACGACAATTTGACAGCGAAGAATGTTGTAGATTCAACAGTTTTAAGCAGTTAATTTGTGTTGTATCTATCTATCTATCTATCTATATAAAAACGAGTTGTGTGTATGCATGTTTGTTTGTTTGTAAAAAGAGCGTTTGCATATGACGTCATTATTAGTACATAAGGCTTTGTATATGCACAGACAATGGGAAAGCCAAGAATGTTGTAAATTCGCAAGTTTTACATAGTTTGAAACACATATATAAATCTATCTATATTCACAGGTGGGACACAGGGACACAACTACAATGGCGCGTAACTAATATGGCGCGTAACGTCTTACGCGCGCGGGGTGGCTTGGGGTGGCGCAAAGCGCCACCCCAACAGCTAGTATATATATATAGATTTTTATGTATATAGATACAGTTTATTCTTTAGTTTTTTTTTCTTTTTTATTTGTTTTTTTTTAGTTTCTTCTTTTTATTGATTTGTTTTCTTCAATTTGTCAACGTTCATTCTAACATTCTAAAATTTGAGGTATCTGTTTTAAGGTTTTCGAATTACTTTAATCTATTGTCAAAATATATTGAAATATTTGTGCAATTCCCATTTTTTTTAGTTTTTTCTTTTTTTTAGTTTCTTAGCTTTTTTAGTTTTTTTTTTATTTTTTATCTTTTTAATTTTTTTACGTTTTTTCTTTTTAGGTTTTTTCTTTTTTTAATTTTTTTAATTTTTTTTTTTTTTTTTTTTTTTTAGTTTTTCCTTTTTTTTTTTTAAGTTTTTTACCATTTTTCTTTTTTCGAATTACTTTAATCTATTGTCAAAATATTTCGAAATATTTATCCAATTTCCAGTTTTTACATTCTAGTTTGTTTTCTTTTATATATATATAGAAGATATTATCCGGCGTAACGTTTAGACAACTTATTTATATATATATATATATATATATATATATATAAATATATATATATATATATATATATATATATATATATACTAGCTGTTGGGGTGGCGCTTCGCGCCACCCCAACACCTAGTTGGTAGGGGCGCTTCGCGCCCCCCCCCCGAAGCCCCCCCGCGCGCGTAAGTCGTTACGCACCATATTAGTTACGCGCCATTGTAGTTGTGTCCCTATGTCCCACCTGTGAATATAGATATATATATATATATATATATATATATATATATATATATATATATATATATATATATATATATATATATATATATATATATATATATATATATATATATATATATATATATATGTTTTTAACTACGTAAAACTTGCGAATATACAACATTCTTTGCTGTCCCATCGTCTGTGCATATAAAGAGATTGTCAGGTTTACCGACTCTTGAACATGTAACGCATAATGGTCCATGGGAAAACAATCCGTATTCAGATCTATACCTCATGATTCTATTGATTGCCCTTGAGCTTTGTTGATGGTGATTGCTAATCGACCATTTCCTTTGTTGCCGTCGTCACTTATATATCCCCCTGTGCCCCCCGGCGTCCCCGTTGTAGTTGTGTCCCTGTGTCCGCGTCCTTTATATTCCCTGTGTCCCCGTCGTCATTTGTGTCCCGGTGTCCCAGTCTGTGATTTCTATTTGAGTGTCCCAGGCGTCATTTATATTCGTCAGGATATTGTAGGGCATCGTAGCATCGATGAGTTTAAACAATTCTTGTCAACTGATTGTTTCGCCTATAAAGAATATTATCTCGAGGTAAGAGCTGATCACCGACCACAACGATTGCCACTTTGTTGATAGTTGCGTATCAGGAGGCATCAATTCGATTGCTGTTTTTAAGCAGAAGCACTAAATTATTATTTTTGTGGAAAAGATGATATATATAAATATATATATATATTTTCTTTTTAGTTTTTTTGTAGTTTTTACCTTTTTTTAGTTTTTTTCTTCTTTTGTATTAATGCTAAAGCCAAGGTTCAAACCTGGAGCCTCTCGGACCTAGAACCTGAAACATAACGCTTTACCAACTCAGCTACTTCGGCGTGAATACAGGCGTGAATACATTCGTTTTGAGCAGCTTCCCCGGGTGTTGCCATTGTAGGTTCTTCAGTCATTTTACAATTAGAAATTTCTCTTTCAACGGTCTTCTTACAATTAAAAATTTGTCTTTGAACGATATTCTTAAATACCTGTGTCCTGGTCGTCATTTATATTGCCTGTGTCCCGGTCGTCATTTGTGTCCCGGTATCCCAGTCTGTAATTTCTCCTTGAGTGTCCCGGTCGTTATTTATATTCCCTCTGTCCCGATCGTCATTTGTGTCCCGGTCTGTAATTTCTCTTTGAGTGTTTTTTCTTTTTAGTATTTTTTAGTTTTTCACATTTTTTCTTTTTTCAGTTTTCTTTTTCTTCTTTATTTTTCAGCTTCACTATGAAATACATATCGCCGAACCTTTATTTTTTTAACTAAAATCTGGTAGGCATTGATGACCTTATCCAAGTCAAGATCCCATACCCAATCATCATCGCTATCATTTTCAGTTTTGATATGTTTTGACTCTCGCTGTCCAGGTGGATCTTCATCTAACTGCGCGGTTTTGCGTTCCTTAGCCTCAAGCCTGTTTCCTTGCTGTTCTTTTGATTCCTCGGCACGCTTTCTTTTCTGACTTTCTCTATCAGCAGCAAGTTTTTTGGCATAGACTCTTTGAGCATCTTCATCGGTTTTTGCCATTGTAAGTTCATCAGTCATTTTAAACTTAAACATTAATAGATTTCTACGTGAACATATATGTCTTAAATATCTTTAATGCCGTCACCGTCATAGCAAAAATGACGACAACTAACTTCATGACGCCAGTCGACACAGAAACATGACGTCACCTGATCCACAGACAAACAACTTATTTTTATATATATAGATAGATATAATTCTAAAATTGTCAGGTAATTTTATATTTTGAAATAAAAACTAAAAATTATTGCTCAGACAACATAAATATTTTTGATATTTACATAATAGCTTTAGTGGTTCTGGACTGAAAACTAAATATGCTAATCAAATTGGGAATTGCAATCTTTTAGGTTGAAAAGGCAGATCCATTGGAATCATGAGAATGCGTGGAATAAGAAAAGCCTCACCCTCAAAAGGCCCTGTCAAGATTGTTGCCTCTATTATGTTATAACAGACATAACACGTCATTTGTGTCCCGGTGTCCCGGTCTGTAGTTTCGTTAGTCGACAATCATGACGTCAGACGACAAACAAATTCATGACGACATACAGCTCAATCCTTATAATGACGTCAGTCGACAAACATGACGTCAGTCGACACACAAACATGACGTCAGTCGACAGACAGACAAACAACTTATTTATATATATATATATATATATATATATATATATATATATATATATATATATATATATATATATATATATATATATATATTTATATATATAAATATATATATCTTCTATATATATAAAAATAAGTTGTTTGTGGATGTGTCTCTCTGTCTGTCTGTCGAGTGACGTCATGTCATCATGTCGTCATGTTGTCATGAAGTTAGTTGTCGTCATGTTTGTTATGACGATGACGTCTTAAAAGTATTTAAGAAAATCGTTCAAAGACAAATTTTTAATTGTAAGAAGATCGTGGACGGAAAAATATTTAATCGTAAAATGACTGAAGAACCTACAAGGGCAACAGACAAACAACTTTCGAGTTACGTCATGTCATCATGTCGTCATGTCGTAATGAAGTTAGTTGTCGTCATGTTCGTTATGACGATGAGGTAATTAAAAGTATTTAAGAAAATCGTTCTTAGACAAATTCTTAATTGTAAGAAGATCGTTGACGGAAAAATGTTTAATTGTAAAATGACTGAAGAGCCTACAATGTCGGGTGACGTCATGTTTGTGTGTTGACTAACGTCATGAAGTTAGTTGTCGTCATTTTTGTTATGACGGTGACGTCATTAAAGATATTTAAGACATGCGTTCACGTAGAAATCTATTAATGTTTAACTGTAAAAGACTGATGAACTTACAAAGGCAACAGCCGAGGAAGATGCTCAAGGAGTCTATGCCAAAAAACTTGCTGCTGATAGTGAAAGTAAGAAAAGAAAGCGTGCCGAGGAATCAAAAGAACAGCAAGGAAACAGGCTTGAGGCTGATAAAGAAAGTAAGAAAAGAAAGCGTGCCGAGGAATCAAAAGAACAGCAAGGAAACAGGCTTGAGGCTAAAGAACGCAAAACCACGCAGTTAGATGAAAATCCACCTGGACAGCGACAGTCAAAACATATCAAAACTGAAAATTATAGCGATGATGATTGGGTTTGGGATTTTGACTTGGATAAGGTCATCAATGCCTACCAGATTCAAGTTAAAAACCAAAGGTTTGGCGATATATACTTCATAGTGACGCTGAAAAATAAAGAAGAAAAAGAAAACTGAAAAAAGAAAAAAGGTAAAAAACTAAAAATAACTAAAAAGAAAAAACACTCAAAGAGAAATTACAGACTAGGATAAAAATGACGGCCGAGACCGAGGGAATATAAATGACGACCGGGAACCTCAAAGATAAATTACAGACTGGGACACCCGGACACAAATCTTGACCGGGACACAGGGATTATAAATGACGACCGGGACACAGGGACACAACTACAACAGGGACGCCGGGGGCACAGGTGGGATATATAAATGACGACCGGGACACAGGGATTATTCGAATAGAAATTACAGACCGGAACACGAGGACACAAATGACCCCAACAGCTAATATATATATAAAATAAGTTGTATGTGTGTTATGTCTGTCTGTCTGTCGGTCTGTCGAGTGACGTCATTATATGACGTCTAGATTATTGCATCATATACCAATTCAAAAACGAATGTATTCAAGCCGAAGTAGCTGAGTTGGTAAAGCTTTATGTTCCAGGTTTCAGGTCCGAGAGGTTCCAGGTTCGAACTTTGGCTTTAGCATTAATAAAAAAGAAGAAAAAAAACTAAAAAAGGTAAAAACTACAAAAAAACTAAAAAGATAATACTAAAAAAACTAAAGAAGTAAAAACTACAAAAAATTAAAGAAAATAAAAGAAAAAAACTATAAAAAAAACTAAAAAAAAGATAAAAACTACAAGAAAACTAAAAAGAAAAAAAAAACTAATAAAAAAAAACTAAAAACTGAAAAAGAAAAAAAAGAAAAATTAAATTCCAAGGCCTTGCAATAGGGACAAATTTTAGACATAGTCGATTTGAACACATTTTGGGTTTGACCTTAGCGTGGTAATACGGGACCCAGAGATCGAACCATGCTGCAGGAATACACTACAGGGCCGACGCAGGGACCTTAGTTGTCAATAAGTGTCGTTAATCCGCTACAAATACAAATACAGTAGCTCAGTTGGTAAAGCGTTATGTTCCAGGTTCTAGGTCCGAGAGGTTCCAGGTTCGAACCTTGGCTTTAGCATTAATACAAAAGAAGAAAAAACTAAAAAAGATAGAAACTACAAAAGAAAACTAAAAAGAAAATACTTAAAAAAAAACTAAAAAAGGTAAAATACTAAAAAAAACTAAAAAAAGGATAAAAAACTAAAAAGTAAAAAAGTAAAAAAAAACTAAAAAAACTAAAAAAAAGGCAAAAACTACAAAAGACTAAAAAGAAAAAAACTAAAAACTAATAAAAAACTAAAAAAACTAAAAAAAAAACCAAATAAAATAAAAACTGAAAAAGGAAAAAACTAAAAAAAAAGGAAAAAATCTGACAAATAAAGGAGAAACAGAAAACTAAAAAAATAATAAAAATTAAAATTAAAAAAAAAACTAAAAAAAAGTAAATGTAATCAAGCCGAAGTAGCTGAGATGGTAAAGAATTATGTTCCAGGTTTTAGGTCCGAAAGGTTCCAGGTTCGAACCTTGGCTGTAGCATTAATACAAAAGAAGAAAAATACTAAAATAGAAAAAAAAACTAAAAAAAACTAAAAAACAGGTAAAAACTACTAAAAAACCAAAAAAGCTAAAAAACTAAAAAAAAACTAAAAAAAGGTAAAAAACTAAAAACTAAAAAAGAAAAAAAAACTAAAAAAAGGGTAAAAACAACAAAAAAACTAAAAAAGATAAAAACTAAAAAAAAACTAAAAACTGAAAAAGAAAAAAAACTAAAAAAGGAAAAACTGAAATATATAGGAGAAAAAGAAAACTAAAAAAATAAAAATAAAAAAAAATAAAAAAGGTAAAAACTAAAAAGCTGAAAAATAGGTAAAAAGCAAAAAAAACTAAAAAGAAAAAAAAAGGAAAAAAACAAAAATTTATTTCATCATATACCAATTCAAAAACGAATGTCAGACCGGAACACAAGGAATATAAATGACAACCGGGACACTCAAAGAGAAACTACAGACTGGGACACCGGGACACAAATGACGACTGGGACGTTCAGCTTTCTCGAGTGTTTCTTCTGCCATTGTAGGATTTACACTGAAACTTCTCTTTGAATCGCCCCCTTATATACTTATAATGACGTCATATACAAATCCTTATATACTTATAATGATGTCATGTGCAGACAAACACACAAACTACATCTACTCAAGCTATAATCATCGACTGGGCTGTACCTGAATGCCAGGCGATTATACACGCATTACTTTTGTAATAAAGCGACACGCTTTCTTTTTTTTACCTTCTCTATCAGCTGCAAGCCTGGTTTCGCGTTGTTCTGGTAGCTCCTTGACACGCCTTCTTTTTTTACTTTCTCTGTCAACTGTAAGTCTGGTTTCGCGTTGCTTTCATGGTTCCTCGTCACGCCTTCGTTGACGTAAATTGCACATTCCTAATCTGGCCCTTTCTCTTTGAACCGCAAGCCTGGTTTTGCGTTGCTCCAGTGTTTCGTCCTGGTATTCAATTTTTGGTAACATTTGACATTTGGTAACATTTGACACTAATTGAAACTGGGACAAGTTTTCTTTGTGTACCTAGCACTCATTCCCTCTGAAGGGGACTCGAATTCCCAGTCACCCACGTGACAAGCGGGTCTGCTTAACATCTTACAGAGACTTATGAAATAAATTATTTGAGGAATCAGTCTGGTTAACTATAAATGGGGATCGGTATCATGACTGTAGAGTTTTCTGGGCAGCACAAAAGCGCTGCTTGAGGAAAAGAGCTTTGTGAGCATTTTTTTTTTTTTTTTTTAATTTTTTTTTTATAGACTAGGGTGCTTCTTATCGAAGGAGTTGTCATAGAAACTTCAAAAATGGCCCATTCGCTTGGAAATTGAAAGGGCTAGTGCCGTTTTTAATAGTCGAAAGTGATTGGAGGGCAGCTAATCCCCCTCCCACGCCCACCATTTCCCCAAACACATTCAATCAAAATTCTGAGACAGCCATTTTGTTCAACTTAGTTGAAAGATCCATAAATTTTGTCTTTGAGGATGACAACCCCCCTAAGCCCTCATAGAAAGGGTTGTAATTTATACCTTAGGGGTATTTAAGGGTTATATAGAAAGGGTGATCTTATAAACTTCGGAAGGGGCTTGTTGGATTGGTAATCAAAATTTCTAGTGCCCTCCTTAAGATTCAGAGTGATCAGAGGATGGATAGCCCCCCCCCCCAAACTACGTATTTTCCAGAAATTTTTCTGATACGAATTTTGAAATGGCCATTATTTGTACAAACTTCTAAAATGGCTTATTAGATTGGAAATTGAAATGGCTACTGCCGTTTTTAATAGTCAAAAGTCATTAGAGGGTACGTAACCCCTCTCTTACGCCAACCATTTCCTCAAACACACCCCATCAAAATATTGAGATAGCCATTTTATTCAGCGTAGTCAACAAGTCCGGGAATTGTTTCTTGGAGGATGACAACCCCGTAGCCCTCAAGGTAAGGGTTTAAGTTGTGCCCTGGGGGCTTATAAAGCTGTGTAGAAATGGTGGTCGTAGAAACTTCAGAATGGGCTCGTTGAACTGAAAATCAGATGTTTTGGTGTCCTATTCAAGATCCAGGGTGATGAGAAACTGGATAGCCCTCCCCACCTCATATTTTCCTGAAATGTATCTGATAGAAATTCTGAGATGGCCAATTGTTGTTGTAGGACCTTCGAAAAGGGCTCATTCGATTGGAAATTTAAAGGACTAGTGCCCTTTTGAATAATCGAAAGTGATTTGAGGGCAATTTGAGGGCATTTGAGGGGACTTCCACGCCCACCCTTTCCTCATACACATCAAATCAAAATTTTGACAGAACCATTTTGATCAACTCAGTTGAAAGATCTGGGAATTGTGTCTTTGAGGATGACAACAACCCTACAGCCCTCAGGGTAAGGGTTGTAAGTTACGCCCTGGGGGCATATAAGGTATATATAGAAAGGGTGCTCGAATAAACTTCGGGTGAGAATCAATAGATTGGTTATCAAAAGTACTAGTGCCCTTTTTAAGATTCAGAAGGATTGGAGGATGGATCCCCCCTCACCTCATTTTATTCTGTAATACATGTGGTAAAAATTTTGAGATGACCATTTGTTGTCGTAGAAACTTCAAAAAGAGCTTATCTAATTGGAAATTGAAAGGACTAGCGTCCTTTTTAATAGTCGAAATTAATATGAGGGCAACTACCACCCTCCCACGCCCACCATTTCTCCAAACAGATCCAATCCAAATTTTTAGATAGCCATTTTGTTCAACGTAATTGAAAGGTCCGAAAACTACGTTTTTCAGGATGACAAACCTTCCCCCTCTCTCAGGGAAAGGGTTGTAAATTTTGCCCTGGGGCATATAAGGTATATATAGAAAGGGTGACCGTATAAACTTAGAAAAGGGCTCATTGAATTGGTAATATGAAGTCCTAGCGGCCTTTTTAAGATTCAAAATGATCAAAGGGTGGACACCCTGCCCCCCAAACCTTGTATTTTTTAGAAATGCATCTGATAAAAATCTTGAGATGGCCATTTGTTGTCAAAGAAACTTTGAAAACAGCTCCTTCGATTAAAGACTGAAAGAACAACTGCCCTTTTTAATAGTCGAAAATGATTGGAGGGCCATTCACCCCCCTCTCATGCCCAATATTTCCCCAAACACATCAAAAAAATGGTTCAACATAATTAAAAGTTCTGGAAATTATGTCTTTGAGATGACAACCCACCCCCTCAGTGCAAGGGTTGCAAGTTGCACCCTGGGGGCATATAGGTATGTATAGAAAAGTTGATCGTATAACCTTTGCAGAGGGCAAATTTTTAGATAGCCATTTGTTCAACTTAATTGAAAGGCCTTGAAACCATGTCTACGACCCTTCCCTCTCAACCCTCAGGATAAGAGTTGTATGTTACGCCCTGGGAATATATAAGGTATGGATAGAAAGGTTGGTCGTATAAACTTTGGAAGGGGCTCATTTGATTCGTAATCATAAGTTATAGTGCCATTCTTAAGACTCAGAATGATCGGAGGGTCGATACCCCCAACCAAAACTCGTATTTTACCAAAATCAATCCGATAGAAATTTTGTGATGGCCATTTGGCCATCACAAAGTCGTGGAAACTTTGAAAACAGCTCATTTGATTGGAAATTGAAAGAACCAACGGCCTTTTCAATAGTCGAAAGTGATTGGGGGGTAGGTAACCTCGCTCCCTCACCCACCGTTTCCCTAAGCACATCTAATCAAAATTTTGAGATCGCCTATGTCTTCCACGTAATTGAAAAGGCCGGAAATTATGTCTTTGAGTGTGACAACCAATGTCCTTTTAACTAGTTAAAAGTGACTGAAGAGCAGCAAGTCCCCCTCCCCACGCTCATGAGATTCATGTATAACATATAAATATAACATAGATATTGCTTGGACAACCACCCAAACCCCCCCCCCCCCCCCGCGCACGTAAGTCGTTACGCGCCATATTAGTTGGGCGCCATTGTAGTTGTGTCCCTGTGTCCCACCTGTGAATATAGAAAGAGATATATATCTATATATATAAAAATAAGTTGTCTGTGGATCTGTGGATCGTGGATCAGGTGACGTCATGTTTCGGCTGACGTCATGAAATTAGTTGCCATCATTTTTGCTTTGAAGGTGACGTCATTAACGGTATTTGAACGCAAAACCGCGCAGTTAGATGAAAATCCACCTGGACAGCGAGAGTCAAAACATATCAAAACTGAAAATGATAGCGATGATGATTGGGTTTGGGATTTTGACTTGGATAAGGTCATCAATGCCTACCAGATGTAAGTTAAAAAAACAAAGTTTCGTCGATATGTACTTCATAGTGACGCTGAAAAATAAAGAAGAAAAAGAAAACTGAAAAAAGAAAAAAGGTAAAAAACTAAAAAAAAAATAAAAAGAAAAAACACTCAAAGAGAAATTACAGACCGGGACACAAATGACGACCGAGACAGAGGGAATATAAGTGACGACCGGGAACCTCAAAGAGAAATTACAGACTGGGACACCCGGACACAAATCACGACCGGGACACAGGGAATATAAATAACGACCGGGACACAGGGACACAACACCGGGACACAGGGAATATAAATGACGACCGGGACACTCAAAGAGAAATTACAAACTGGGACACCGGGACACAAATGACGACCGGGACACAGGGAATATAAATGACGCCCGGGACACAGGGACACATCATTAGAATAATGAGGTATAGATCTGAATACGGATTGTTTTTCCCATGGACAATTATATGTTGCATGTTCAAGAGTCAGTAAACCTGGCAATCTATTTATATGCACAGACAATGGGACAGCGAAGAATGTTGTATATTCGCATGTTTTACGTAGTTAAAAACATATATTTATATCTATCTCTATTCACAGGTGGGACACAGGGACACAACTACAATGGCGCGTAACTAATATGGCGCGTAACGACTTACGCGCGTGGGGGGGCTCCAACAGCTAGTATATAGTATATAGTATATAGTACCCCAACAGCTAGTATATATATATATATATATATATATATATATATATATATATATATATATATATATATATATATATACTAGCTGTTGGGGTGGCGCTTCGTGCCACCCCAACACCTAGTTGGTGGGGTGCTTGGTCCCCCCAAGCCCCCCCGCGCGCGTAAGTCGTTACGCGCCATATTAGTTACGCGCCATTGTAGTTGTGTCCCTGTGTCCCACCTGTGAATAGAGATAGATATAAATATATGTTTTTAACTACGTAAAACATGCGAATATACAACATTCTTCGCTGTCCCATTGTCTGTGCATATAAATAGATTGTCAGGTTTACTGACTCTTGAACATGCAACATATAATTGTCCATGGGAAAAACAATCCGTATTCAGATCTATACCTCATTATTCTAATGATGTGTCCCTGTGTCCCGGTCGTCATTTATATTCCCTGTGTCCCGGTCGTCATTTGTGTCCCGGTGTCCCAGTTTGTAATTTCTCTTTGAGTGTCCCGGTCGTCATTTATATTCCCCGTGTCCCGGTGTCCCGGTCGTCATTTCTGTCCTGGTGTCCCGGTCTGTAATTTCTATTCGAACAATCCCTGTGTCCCGGTCGTCATTTATATATCCCGCCTGTGCCCCCGGCGTCCCCGTTGTAGTTGTGTCCCTGTGTCCGGTCGTCATTTATATTCCCTGTGTCCCGGTCGTGATTTGTTTCCGGGTGTCCCAGTCTGTAATTTCTCTTTGAAGTTCCCGGTTGTCACTCATATTCCCTCTGTCTCGGTCGTCATTTGTGTCCCGGTCTGTAATTTCTCTTTGAGTGTTTTTTCTTTTTAGTTTTTTTTTAGTTTTTTACCTTTTTTCTTTTTTCAGTTTTCTTTTTCTTCTTTATTTTTCAGCGTCACTATGAAGTACATATCGACGAACCTTTGTTTTTTTAACTTAAATCTGGTAGGCATTGATGACCTTATCCAAGTCAAAATCCCAAACCCAATCATCATCGCTATCATTTTCAGTTTTGATATGTTTTGACTCTCGCTGTCCAGGTGGATTTTCATCTAACTGCGCGGTTTTGCGTTCTTTAGCCGCAAGCCTGTTTTCTTGCTGTTCTTGTGATTCCTCGGAACGCTTTCTTTTCTTACTTTCTCTATCAGCAGCAAGTTTTTTGGCAAAAACTCTTTGGAGCAGCTTCCTCGGCTGTTGCCATTGTAGGTTCTTCAGTCATTTTACAATTAAACATTTTCCGTGAACAAATGTCTTAAATACCGTTAATGACGTCACCTCATGACGTCAGTCAACACAGAAACATGACGTCACCTGATCCAAAGACAGACAGACAACTTATTTATATATATATATATATATATATATATATATATATATATATATATATATATATATATATATATATATATATATATATATATATATATATATATATATATATATATATATATATATATATATATATATATATACTTTTAACTACATAAAACTTGCGAATATACAACATTCTTCGATGTCCCATTGTCTGTGCATATAAATAGATTGCCAGGATTACCGACTCTTGAACATACAACATAAAATTGTCCATGGGAAAAACAATCCTTATTCAGATCTATACCTAATTATTCTAATGATTGCCCTTGAGCTTTGTTGATGGTGATTGCTAATCGAACATTCCCTGTGTCCCCGTCGTCATTTATATATCCCCCTGTGACCCCGGCATCCCCCTTGTAGTTGTGTCCCAGTATCCCGGTCGTCATTTGTGTCCCAGTGTCCCAGTCTGTAATTTCTCTTTGAGCGTCCCGGTCGTCATTTATATTCCATGTGTCCCGGTGTCCTGGTCGTCATTTGTGTCCCGGTCTGTAATTTATCTTTGAGTGTCCGGGTCGTCATTTATATCTCCCGGTCGTTATTTGTGTCCCAGTGTCCCAGTCTGTGATTTCTCTTTGAGTGTCCCGGTCGTCATTTATATTCCTTTTGTCCCGGTCTATAGTTTTCTTTTTCTCCTTTATTTTTCAGTTTTTTTTCCTTTTTTTACTTTTTTTCTTTTTCAGTTTTTAGTTTTTTTATTAGTTTTTAGTTTTTTTTAGTTGTTTTTTTGTAGTTTTTACCTTTCTTTAGTTTTTTTGTTTTTTTCTTTTTAGTTTTTTACCTTTTTTTTTTTTTTTTAGTTTTTTAGTATTTTCTTTTTAGTTTTTTTTTGTAGTTTTTACCTTTTTTAGTTTTTTTCTTCTTTTGTATTAATGCATCAAACGACGTCATTCGGAAACATGAGTTATATTTTCTGATTTTTGATAAAAAAAAACGCTTAGATTCTGACGTAGTTCCAGTAAGCAAAGTCTTCAATGGCTCTGGGGGTGCAGCCAGTTGAAGAAGTTTAACTTTTCCTGAGGCGCAACACATTCCCATTGTTTCACCATTAAATTTCAAGGCCTTGCAGTAGGGACAAATTTTAGACATAGTACCGATTTGAACACATCTACTATAATCATCGACTGGGCTGTACCTGAATGCCATGCGATAATTTTCACGTTGCACTTGTGATTCCTCGGCACGCTTTCTTTTGGCATTATCTCTTGAAGCCGCAAGCCCGTTTTCACGTTGCTCTTGTGATTCCTCGGCACGCCTTCTTTTTTTCACTTTCTCTTTTAGCAGCAAGTCTGGTTTCGCGTTGCTCTGGTAGTTCCTCGACACGCCTTCGTTGACGGAAATTGCACATTCCTAAAAGGCATTATCTCTTGAAGCCGCAAGCCTGTTTTCACGTTGCTCTTGTGATTCCTCGGCATGCTTTCTTTTCTTACTTTCTCTATCAGCAACAAGTTTTTTGGAAGATACTCTTTGAGCAGCTTCCTTGGCTGTTACCATTATAGGCTCTTCAGTCATTTTACAATTAAACATTTTCCCGTCCACGATCTTCTTACAATTAAAAATTTGTCTTTGAACGAATTTCTTAAATGCCTTTAATGACGTCATCGTCAAAACAAACATGACGACCGCTAACTTCATGACAACATGACGACATGACGTCACTCGACAGACATAACACACAGACAACTTATTTTTATATATATACTAGCTGTTGGGGTGGCGCTTCGCGCCACCCCAACACCTAGTTGGTGGGGGCGCTTCGCGCCCCCCCCAAGCCCCCCCGCGCGCGTAAGTCGTTACGCGCCATAATAGTTACGCGCCATTGTAGTTGTGTCCCTATGTCCCACCTGTGAATATAGATAGATATATATATATATATATATATATATATATATATATATATATATATATATATATATATATATATATATATATATATATATATATATATATATATATATATATATATATATATATATATGGTTTTAAGTACGTAAAACTTGCGAATATACAACATTCTTTGCTGTCCCATTGTCTTTGCATATAAATAGATTGTCAGGTTTACCGACTCTTGAACATGCAACATATAATGGTCCATGGGAAAACAATCTGTATTCAGATCTATACCTCATGATTCTAATGATTGCCCTTGAGCTTTGTTGATGGTGATTGCTAATCGACCATTCCCTGTCCCGGTGTCCCGGTCATTTACATCCCCCTGTTTCCCCCGGTGTCCCCGTTGTAGTTGTGTCCCTGTGTCCCGGTCGTCATTTATATTCCCTGTGTCCCGGTCGTCATTTGTATCCCGGTGTCCCGGTCTGTATATACATTCGTTTTTTAGTTTTGTTTTTCTCCTTTATTTTTTTCCTTTTTTTTTCTTTTTTAGCTTATTTAGATTTTTAGATTTTTTAGTTTTTTTATTAGTTTTTAGTTTTTTTTTCTTTTTAGTTTTTTTGTCCCGGTCGTCATTTATATCCCCCTGTTTCCCCCGGTGTCCCCGTTGTAGTTGTGCCCCTGTGTCCCGGTCGTCATTTATATTCCCTGTGTCCCGGTCGTCATTTGTATCCCGGTGTACCGGTCTGTATATACATTCGTTTTTTAGTTTTGTTTTTCTCCTTTATTTTTTTCCTTTTTTTTTCTTTTTTAGTTTATTTAGATTTTTAGATTTTTTAGTTTTTTTATTAGTTTTTAGTTTTTTTTTCTTTTTAGTTTTTTTGTAGTTTTTACCTTCTTTTTAGTTTTGTTAATTTTTTTTTTTACTTATGTCCTGGTCGTCATTTATACTCCCTGTGTCCCGGTGCTTTGTTGATTGCTAATCGAACATTCCTTTTGTCCTGGTCGCTTTCTCTTTGAGTGTCGTCATTTATTTTTTTCTTTTTTAGTTCTTTTAGTTTTTACCTTTTTTAGTTTTTTTTAGTTTTTTAGATGAAAATTTTTTTTAGTTTTTTCCTTTTTTTCTTTTTAGTTTTTTATTGGTTTTTACCTTTATGTTAGCTTATTTTTCAGTTTTTTCCTTTTTTTTTAGTTTTTTTTTATTTTTTATTTTTTTTTAGTTTTTTACCTTTTTTAGTTTTTTTAGTTTTTTTAGTTTTTTAGCTTTTTTACTTTTTTTATTAGTTTTTAGTTTTTTTTGTAGTTTTTGCCTTTTTTTTAGTTTTTTCAGTTTTTTTTTTAGTTTTTTATTGGTTTTTACCTTTATTTTAGCTTATTTTTCAGTTTTTTCCTTTTTTTTATTTTTTTTAGTTTTTAGTTTTTTTAGTTTTTTACCTTTTTTTAGTTTTTTTAGTTTTTTAGTTTTTTAGCTTTTTTATTTTTTTTATTAGTTTTTAGTTTTTTTTGTAGTTTTTGCCTTTTTTTTAGTTTTTTTAGTTTTTTAGCTTTTTTATTAGTTTTTAGTTTTTTTGTGGTTTTTGCCTTTTTTTAGTTTTTTTAGTTTTTTAGCTTTTTTATTTTTTTTATTAGTTTTTAGTTTTTTTTTGTAGTTTTTGCCTTTTTTTAGTTTTTTCAGTTTTGACGTCACCTGATCCAGTTTTTTCAGGTGACGTCACCTGATCCACGATCCACAGATCCACAGACAACTTATTTTTATATATATAGATAGTTTTTTTTTTTTTTACTTATGTCCTGGTCGTCATTTATACTCCCTGTGTCCCGGTGCTTTGTTGATTGCTAATCGAACATTCCTTTTGTCCTGGTCGCTTTCTCTTTGAGTTTCGTCATTTATTTTTTTCTTTTTTAGTTCTTTTAGTTTTTACCTCTTTTAGTTTTTTTTAGTTTTTTAGATGAAATTTTTTTTTAGTTTTTTCCTTTTTTTCTTTTTAGTTTTTTATTGGTTTTTACCTTTATTTTAGCTTATTTTTCAGTTTTTTCCTTTTTTTAGTTTTTTTTATTTTTTATTTTTTTTAGTTTTTTACCTTTTTTTAGTTTTTTTAGTTTTTTTAGTTTTTTAGGTTTTTTTAGTTTTTTTTGTAGTTTTTGCCTTTTTTTAGTTTTTTCAGTTTTTTTTTTA
Source organism: Artemia franciscana (assembly GCF_032884065.1). Lineage (NCBI taxonomy): Eukaryota > Metazoa > Arthropoda > Branchiopoda > Anostraca > Artemiidae > Artemia > Artemia franciscana. The sequence goes on along the minus strand of NC_088867.1, from coordinate 16,293,847 downwards.
GTTTTTTATTGGTTTTTACCTTTATTTTAGCTTATTTTTCAGTTTTTTCCTTTTTTTAGTTTTTTTTAGTTTTTAGTTTTTTTAGTTTTTTACCTTTTTTTAGTTTTTTTAGTTTTTTTAGTTTTTTAGCTTTTTTATTTTTTTTTATTAGTTTTTAGTTTTTTTTTGTAGTTTTTGCCTTTTTTTTAGTTTTTTTTAGTTTTTTAGCTTTTTTATTAGTTTTTAGTTTTTTTTGTAGTTTTTGCCTTTTTTTAGTTTTTTTAGTTTTTTAGCTTTTTTATTTTTTTTATTAGTTTTTAGTTTTTTTGTAGTTTTTGCCTTTTTTTAGTTTTTTCAGTTTTGACGTCACCTGATCCAGTTTTTTCAGGTGACGTCACCTGATCCATCCACAGACAGACAGACAACTTATTTTTATATATATAGATATATATATATATATATATATATATATATATATATATATATATATAATATATATATATATATATATATATATATATATATATATATATATATATATATATATATATATATATATATATATATATATATATATATATATATATATATATATATATACCTATATATATATATATATTATATCTACATATAAGAGATTCGGCCATCTCTACGAGCATGATACAGATGAAACTTGCATAATCCGAATTTATAGTGAACTTACTGTTTTTTTAATGTAAATTACTTTTAATGTAAATACTTAAGGAATAAGATCGTAGGCCTCTTATTCCTAAAGCCATGAGCTTAAACTTTAATCGGGGCAATAATCGAAATTGAACGGATGATGCAAAACCTCCGCTGCTAAAAATTCGTCTTCCCCTCCCACCTGGAAAATGTATGAATACTTCCCAATAACAAAAACTGCGTAAATTTTATAACTTAAAGATCTTTCCCCAGGGGCTGTGGGGCGGGGGGGGAGGGGTTGTTATTTCCAAGGCATAGTTATTGGGCCTTTTAACTATGTTGAACAAAATAGTTATCAAAAGATTTTCATCGGATAAATTTGACAAAAAAATGGCGTGGGACAAGCTAAATAGGGACAAAAAACCCAGCCCGCTAGTGGACAGTGTTTCTGGCTAGTGGGTTTTGGCACTGTATTCAAATTATTATGCTCATGACTTTGAGGATAAATCATAGCAGAATTTGGCTAGACCGTTATTCCTGAGAAGGCAAGAATTTTCTCGACTTGATCAGGGACTCCGGCCAGTTAGTAGAAAGTATTTTTGGCTAGTGGTTTTTGGCGCTAAATTCAAATTATTGTTCTTATGACTTTCCTGTGGTGGCGTAGTGGATTTGACCTTAGCTTGGTAATATGGGACCCAGAGATCGAATCACGCTGCAGGAATGCACTGCAGGGCCGACGCAGGGACCTTAGTAGTCAAGAAGCGTCGCTAATTCTTAAATAATAAAATAATAACTAAATAAAAAAATAAGTTTTTTTCACTAGTTTTTTTTACACTCTTTACACTAGAGTTCGAACTTTGTTCCAATTCTAAAAGATTGACCCCTGAATCACAGAGGCCAATTAATTATAATAAATAGTTCTTTTGAAAGCACTAAAAAAAAAATTTACTAAACAAACAAACCAAAAAAAAAACAGAGTAAAGCCTAATCTAGTGCATTTTAAGTTCTAGCTCGGAGACACTGCCCGGCCACACCAGAGGCCATTCAGCAAAGCTGCTCCAAAGTCATGCCAATACCAAATAATTTAACCATCTCTTCTCTAGCCATGTCACAAGCGGGTGGAGCGGTCTAAGCAAGAAAACTTAAGACCACTCAATTCTTTCAAATGATCTGTTGATTCTTTTAAAGCCAGTTTTGACAAGGCCTGGGCAATTAAACATGGGTCAGACAGTGGGATGCAACAGATGCCCCTCAGCCCAAATATCAAACAGCTCATGATAACGAACTGAACTAAGGAGCGAACCGGCTCAATAGTAACCGAAACTCGAAGAACGGGATGTTGATACCAATAGAATATCAAAGGAATTGGCTTATTATGATGACTCCAAATATATAACTTTCATTAAAATTAGTATTACCCATTAAAAGCTACGAGCCTGATAAAATGTATCCGATTTTCAAAAAAAGAAGTTAAAACCCCTAGAAGTCATTGAATTTTAATGAAAATCACAGCATCAGATTCAGCGTATCAAAGAATTATACCACAAAGGTTTCAAGCTCTCATCTGCAAAAATGTGGAATTTAGCAATTTTTAAAAGAAGAAAGATCACGATTGCGTGCTTATTTGTTTTTTGTTTGTTGTTTTTTTTTGCATCGAACCAGGGGCCAGGGATCATTCTAATGGAAATTAAAAGTTCCAGTTCCCTTTTTAAGTAGCAAAAAATTCTGGGCAACTAGGCCCCCTCCCATGCCACTTTTTTGTCAAACTTATCCGATCAAAATTTGTGATAGCTATTTTGTTCAACATAGTTAAAAGGCCCAAATACTATGCCTTGGTAATAACAACTCCCTCCCCCCCACAGCCTCTGGGGAAAGATCTTTAAGTTATAAAATGTGTCCATTTTTTACGCAGTCTTTGTTATTAGGAAGTATTCATACATTTTCCAGGTGGTGAGGGGAAGACGAATTTTCTGTAGCGGAGGTTTTGCAAGGAGAGAATGTTCTACGGAGACGAAGTTTCAAGGGGATGAGCTTTACAGGGGTCTTATAGTGGGGGAATGTGCCAGAATTCCTCTAGAGTATTTCTTTTATAAGTCTAACTTTCTGTTTACCGTCTCAATCTTAAGCGTAGAGATAGTAAGGGTAATTTTCCCTTGGTAAATTTTCACAGGGATTGAATTATCTAGAGCATATTTCCATGGAGGTGGAGCCAGATATCCTGGCATTACTTAAAAAACGATCGGAAACTTAATAATAAGAAAAAAGTTATTTCAACTGAAAGTAAGGAACAACATTAAAACTTTAAATGAACAGATACTATTACGTATATGAGGGGTGGGGGTTGTCCCCTCCTCAACTCCTTGCTCTTTACTCTAAATATTAAATTTTGTCTCAATTATTTAAAAATAATGGAGCACTGCCTATGAAACTTTGGCAGTGTTACTAAAATGGAAATCCTGGAAAACGCTTAGAGTGGAGAGATCGTAATGAAACCTGGTGGGTAGAATAAGCAAATACTGTAGATGCGTGATTGACCTAACCGGGCTGGATTCGCTCTCTTTGGGGGAATTAGGGGGAGTTCAGTGCTTTGGCGGGTTCGGTGCTTCAGGACGTGCTAGGACAATATAAATTTGTTAGGCGTGTCAGGGACATGCACAAATTGACTTAATAAAGTCATTTTCCCCGATTTGACCGTCTGGGGAGCTGAAGGGAGAGGAAAAATTTGAAAAAGTTAGGTATTTTTAACTTACGAGTGGGCAATCAGATCTTTTTGGCTTGTGCTAAACTCTTACAGAAAGTATTTTGAAGTACAACAAATATGGTTAATTGTTTTTTTGCGGATTATTTGGCTAGTTGGGCTAGTAGTTGTCAAAATTGTTCTACCGTTTCTTTTTATATAGTACAGCTTATGTGCGACATATGTTTATTGTTTTTTGCCTTAGATTGACTTGGTATTTTTGGCTAAAACTGTTCTACATTTTTTTGGACGCAATACAGCTTACGTGCAACGAATTGTTATTGTTCTTTACCTTAAATTTACTTAGTCTTTTTGGCTTACTCTAAACTCTTACAGACAGAATTTTGAAGTACAACAAATATGGCTGGTTGCGTTTTTGCAGATTATTTTATAATAATTAATGATACTATATAATAAAATAACTAATATATAATAAATATTAATATATAATTAATATATTAATATATTATAATTAATATAATTAATAAATAAATATTAATTAAATAATATTAAATTATTTTAATAATATTTTTATATTATAAAAATATAAAATATAAATATAAAATATAGTTTAATAATATTTAAAAATATTAATATTTAACAATATTAATTAAATTTTGTTATTAATAAATAAATAAATATAATTAATAAATAAATAATTAATATAATAAATTAATTAATATACTAATATTAATATATAATAAATATAATTAATATAAATTTTATAATAATATAATAACGTTTTGCGTTTTGCCCATACTGTACTGTTCCTCTCTTGAAGCTTTATTGGGAGCGTATCCTCATTATGCAAGTGCGTAGCTCTGTCGATTCAACAAGCTTTTACCTTAACTAATACATTCATTCACCTGAGCTAGGTCTTGAGGCTCTATATACATAACGAAGTAACGTGCAATAGGCTTTGAAAAAAATCGCCAGTTTTTCCTCCCAATACCACAAAAATTTTAATCATAAATTTGTTCTTTATTTCTACAAAACAGTAACTGCCGCAATTATTGGAGCTGTAACAGAATCCCTTTCACTACTTGCGTAAGGTCTACTGCTAAACTCTATGAAAGGGGAAAAGGCTATAATATATTCATGCAAGCTTAATTACACAAATATAAGTACATGGAGAGACGTAATAAAAATAGCACCCTATGATTTATCAGGCAGCTCATTGAAGAAGAAGATGAAGCGTCAAGCAAAATTTGTAGACCTTTCAGGGAAAATAGTTCTTTGTAACTTTTCTAATAGTGCCTTAAATTCGAACCTTATCATCATAGGCCAGACTCAAAAGTGCTAAAATTTGAAGCCTTTCTTTGAGAAATGGTGAGGTTACTGCCCAATCCTTATTTGCAAGACCATTATTTCCAGCAACAATAAGCATAAATTCAGAAGCACCGTTGGTAGAAAACAAAATATGTGGCAAAATCAAGAACATTACACAGCAGGCTATTCTCTATATTTTGTACCCACTGGGTGTACTAAAGTGAGTAAGTACTGAACATAATTCACGAAATGTTCAATATAAAATTGCATGGAATACTTTTGTAGAAGCAACATGATATACATTGATTCTGGACTTTTGAGAATTTTGTCCGCCTAAATTATCAATTTGAAGTACTATGCACTGGTCTGTTTTACTATGCACTGGTCTGTTTTATTTTCTAGAGATATGTGGTCTGCTTAACGAATGTCTTGTTTTTTAAAGAAAAATCTTCCAAATTCTTGCCAGAGGATACATGAACCGGTCTGTCTCCTTTGAATATAGATGTTACTGTCTAGCACTTTGCATCTATTTCAAGGGGAGTAGCTCCAGCGTTTTTATTAGGAGGGAGAAGGGGGGCAAGAGTGGTCCATATCTGGATAGGAGCATGGCCAATATAATAGTTTTTTCTCCAATTTTCTGGGGGCAATTGCCCCCTCCCATAAACAACGCCGCGGCCTAACTCCAATAATCCAAAATAAACTTCTAGCTTTCTGGTTAGGCTGTATTGTAGCAGAAAAATAAAACCAAATTAAAATACATATGATATTTCTTAGTCCGCTTTCTGAGGACCTATACCACCAGTTAAAAGACTCTTCACAATTGGTTGATTGTATAAATATTGTGCAGCAACAGCGCCTGCAGTGGCACCAATCCAATATACCATGAAGTGTTCGGCTGCAGTGTGGCCAAGGCATCCATACTTCATAGAGGTGGCCAAGGCTGGATTGAAGTAACCTCCAGAGAAGTTCCAGGCTAAAAATATTTGTTTTAGATGGAGAAATAATTTCATTTATAGGTGGATTTGGCCAAATAGCCGAAGATAATATGACAATAGTTTTTTAGGAGACAGGGGAAAACTGAAACTAAGAAAATACATTTCTATATCCAAATGTTGGGGTTCTGCGCATTTCAGTCTCAAAACAAAACAAACAATTTCTAGGAACCTTCAGGAGATCTCACTCCATATCACTGGAACACCCTGGAAGAGATTTATATTCTATCCCACAACCTGTACTAAGTGATAAGGTCAAATGGAAAATTTTACCTTGCAGATACAATTTGTTAAAAAATTATTTAATAAAAATAAAGAATGGCATTAAAACTAAATATAAACAGAAATCATCAACTTTATATAGGGGGCTGCCACCCTCCACCCTTGTTCCTCACACTAAAATTTGGTTCTGGCTTTCCTGAAAGCATTTTAGGGGGGCAACGATAGAACTAAACTCGTTGCTTTTGTACCTGGGTTGAGCCTCTATAGATATAAACTCGGGCAGTAGCTTATCTAAAGGCTCGCATAAAAATGATATTTACGGTGATATTTATCTCGTGGGGTTAGAATGTCAATCTCCCTCCTTTTGATTCATTTTCCAAGGGTAGAATCCTCCCTCTAAACTTACCCAAAGCACCCAAGTTGAAAAATTGAGTCTATAATTGTTTGCTAGGGTTTAGTTCCCCCACAGTACCTAATCTATTTGGATTTAATCTTATAACATATTTAAAGCATACCTCGAAACTTTACTTATTATATTCAATATATTTGAAGAGTGTAATTGCATATACAAAATTTTAACATCCGAATTTAAAAGTCAAGTTATATTATAAGCATTTGTATTCAAGCCCATTTCTTACTAAAAACTGCTGAAAATAGTTCGAGAACCACTAACACTAGCTGCTCAAGCTACATAATCTGGGATTTAATAAAGAAATTTCACTTTAGTCCTTTTGGTTCGGGCACCTGCTTCGAATTCCACCACATCTACCCGCAAAGACGATCTACGACTTCGACCCTATCAAAGTCGGTTGGAAGCGACCTTGCGGCCGACCGAAGAAACGTTGGTCCAACAGGCTGTCCGAGTTCTTGACGATGGCAAACATCAGACAGGGCGAAGAGCAAATTCTCGCCATGGAACGAATTGGATGGAGGAGGCAGACGTCACTCTCTACGCCAGGCAGTGCCCGGCAGGAGACTTAAGTAAGTAAGTAAGTAAGTAGGCTACTGTTTTATGAGGAAAGAGTCTTTCCAATTGATTCCGCACTTTTTATATTTCATTAAGGAATAATGTCAACTTAAATTAACTAACGAATTTAAATTAATAAAGAGTTAAATTTTTAACTTTGAAAGAAGTATGAAACTCATAACAAATTTATACCAGGGATGTTCACAGTTATTTCCGAAACAAAAAAATAGTTTGTTTTCGAATCTGGTGAACATTCTTCTCAGTTCCATATACGGTTTTCTCCAACAGCCTTTCAAACATGCTTCACTAACAAGTCCTTATCACTATTAAATTAAATAAAAAAAAGTTTTTTCAACTGAAAGTAAGGAACGAAATTAAAACTTAAAACGATCAGAAATTATTATATGAAAGGTGTTGTCCCCTCTTCAACATCCCGTTCTTTATGCTAATGTTTGCTTTATACCTTACATTTTATACTAAACCCCCCGCAGAAAATACGTCTCCTTTCACCCGAAAATGAATACATACTTCTAATAACAAATACTATGCGTAAACAATGCGCAAATTTCATAACGTAAAGACCTTGCCCTTGAGGCTCTAGGGGGAAGGGAGGGATGATGTTATATCCAAAGGCATAGTTATTGGGCCTTTCGACTATGATTAACAAAATGGCTATCTCAACATTTTGATCGGACGATTTGGAAAAATGGACGGGGAAGGCTAGTTACCATCCAATGTTTCGGTCACTTAAAAAGGGAACCAGAACTTTCAACTCCCGTTCGATAGAGCCCTCTCACGATATTCTAGGACCATCGGGTCGATACGATCACCCTTGGTAAAAAAAAAACAACAAATAAGCACGCATTCATGATCTTTCTTCTGGCAAAAGATACAAAATTCCACATTCGCAGAAAGGAGCTTGTAACCTTTGCAGTAGTGTTTTCTGAACCGCTGAATCTGATGGTGTGCTTTTTATTAAGATTCTTCGATTTTTAGGGGGTGTTTCCCATTTTTTTTTGAAAATCAGGCAATTTTTTTAAGGCTCGTTACCTTTAAGGGGTAAGACTAAACTTAATGAAACTTACATATTTGAAATCAGTATAATAAGCTGTTTCTTTTGATGTATCTATTGGTATCGAAATTCCGTTTTTTAGAGTTTCGGTTACTATTCAGCCTGGTCACTCCTTACATACAGTTCGTTAGAAGAATCAATATTTATCATTTCTTAATAAAACAAAACACGTTTGCTTATTCCTCCTCAGTAAACTAAAGTAACATTATTCCCGCACAAAACATGGGAGGTGAGAAATGAATTGAATTGATCCTCTTTAAATAAAACAAGTTTTATACATTACGTGAAGCAGCTTGAATATACTTCATGGACATCAACTTATGTTGTTATCTTATCACTTGAAGCAGCATGTAATTATTCAAAATTAACATATAAAAAAAACATAATACCAGTTAAACACAAAAACTATCTGGGGTAGTTTTTTTCTTTCAGAAAAACCCCTAACATCTTTGAAGTATTCTTGAGAAGAGATTTATACTTTTTTTGAAGTTTTAAATGCTGCTTAAAATCTTTATTTAAGAATTAACGACGCTTCTTGACTACTAAGGTCCCTGCGTCAGCCCTGCAGTGCATTCCTGCAGCTAAAATCTCTATTTACATATAGATATCGCGTTTTCAAATTTACCGCCTGAATATTTATGCTTCCTCGGACTGTTAGACTCAAGCATTGTAATTTAAATCAAAGGAATTTTATGCTAGCATTTGTATTTAAAAGATATCGTTATTGCGATGATTCATAGGATGTAAAATTGATTATGTTTAAAGGAAAATATCAAAAGTCATTGACCTGAAACAATTGTGTAATTTTAGAAAAATATCCGTTTCTCTGTCTCGATACAGTTCACTTCAAAAGGTCTGTTTATAATGAGACTTGCCTGGAGGGCTATTCTGTCAGGTTCGTACGTTCTACAGAGCGTTTTCTTTGGTCTTCCTTGTTGACGGGTACCTCCCAGTCGCTAGTGGAGGAGTTTCTTAGGGAGTCTATGATCTGGGGTACATATGAATGTCCAAGGTATATCCATCTTTGCTGCCTCACAATCGAGGTGGTGTCTAGTTGGCATATGGGAGTACGGATCTCGTCGTTGTTAACATGGTGTCACTAACTGATCCGTAGGATCTGATGAAGACAGTTTTTTTCAAAGGTGGTAAGACGTTTCTCTTGTTCCGAGGCTAACTTTAGGCATTCCGTAGAATGACTCAGAACAGACAAAACATTGCTCTGGAACAGTCTGAGTTTCAGCTTATGTGAGTATACCGTAGATTTCTTGACTGGTAGAAGTCTTTGAAATGTTGTGTTGTCTAGGACAGTTCTGGTGCGTAATGGGGCGTAAAGCCCCCACCGAAAGATACTGTACTGCTTGATATTTGAACTATTTTACCTATTCGATTTCCCTATCTCCTAGTTGAATTCCCAGGGGTGACTTGCTAAGTGACATAGCTTTAGTCTTTTTAGCGTTGATGTGTAGTCAGAAACAGTTCAGCTTTCTACACGAGTTTGTTCATGAATTCTTGAAGCTTTTGCTTGCTAGCTTCCGTTAGCTAAACATCATCGATAAAACTGACATCCTGAAAAAACTTTCCTGCAATTCAGACTACTTGTTCATTTATCTATCTAAAGATCTAGTCTTCAACTAAGACGAAGAGAAAAGGCGACAGCACATCTTTTGTATTAGCGGGCTAGAATTAAACCATTGTTACTATATCAAAATAAAGAAAAAACATATGCATACATTGCTCTACATCAAACAAATATTTCCATATCAGAATACTAACATGGTCCAGTATTTGGGCCTTATATATGAAATCAATATTTTTTGTGAAATTTATCTTCCGTACTCTCTTTCCTCTAGAATATTTAGTTAGTAACAAGTAAGAGAAGCATAAGAAAAAAAAAATACCTGCCAAGACGATAGAAGTTCCAATAAATGAATCTAATGCAAAGCTGACAGATACATCCGTGTCCGAAAGCGCCTTAGAAGAAAGCCGACACAGACAAGTTCCAATGCCCTCGGCTAAAGCACCAAGTAAAACAGGAACCTTAGAAAAAACAAAACTAAATGAAGTATATATATACATGGAGTATGTATAGTATATGTGCATATATAAAGTATGTATAATATGTATGCATATGTCTAAATACAGATATAAGAAATCTTAGCAATGAAAGAATGCCAACAGTAATTAAAACTTCTGATGAAACGTGAGCTTCCAAACAAATGTTGAATATAAATAATTATAGTTTTTTTTTATTCTATTTCAATGAAGCAAATATCAAAGGTGGAACAACCACTGATAAGGTGGAAAACTGATCTCGTTAAGGAGGAAGAAAGTCCGGTGATATTTAGCGGTGAACTATTTGAACTGTTTAGCCGCAGTAAAATTCTGAATCTAAATAAAAGTAGAAATAGAATGAATCATGGTTGCAGTGGTAGCTGCAACCTAGTATAGAGCGAACCACAGCCCATAGTAGCCAAGAGTTAAAAAACGAGTTTCGAAAAAAAAACTGCCTAGTTAAAAAAATTGCCATCTGACACTGACTCAGGAATGGTAACTATTATTTCGGTTCGTCTTAAAGTAAAAGTTTATTACGAAAAGAAACTTATGGTGATTTCGAAAGAAGCCTAAAACCAATCGAAAATGGTATCAGAAAATGAAAAGTGTACCATTTGAATCAGCATGGTCAAACACCTCATACAGTGAAATTACAGTCCTCCTCCCTGAACAACAAGGAAAATCACTTTTTTGCATGGGAAGCACTGATCATGTCTCCCGTTTTTTTGTTTTTTTTTTTTTTTTTTTTAGCAGGCCTAACGGGCTACCTGAAAATCACAAAGAGATGCTTAATGGCTCATTCAAAAGCTATTTTGCATATCTACGTGCTTTCTATAAATTCTGCCGTCTGCAGGTGCCATATGGCACTAAAATGGTAGTTTTTTGACATTTCTCAAGGGGTGGCACTAGCAGGCTACCAGAACATCGAAGACCAATTTTTCATAGCTCATATAAAATATATTGCTCATATCTACGTTCTTCCTATAAATTCCACCATCTGCAAGTTCCAAATAGCACTAAAAACGGCGCTTTTGGTGTCGTATCTCTAGTGGAAAAGCTAGGCCTATTGGGCAAGCAAAACTTATAAGAGTGATGTTTAATGGCTCATTTGAAAGCTATTGCTCATATATAAGTGCTTTTTTTTTTAACAATTCTATCAATCGTAAGTGCGATATAGCACTGAAAACAACACTTTTGGTACCATTTCTTCAGTGGAAAAGCTCTGAAGTACAAAAAAGTACTATTGTAATAGTTATATTCCAAACGGGTGATCGGATATCAATGAAATTTGATATTTAGTCTCATCATATCGTATCGTGTCTCAGAGCTCTTATTTTAAATTCCGACCTGATCTGGTGACATTGGGGGGGTAGTTGTGAGGGGAAAACCTAAAACTTTGAAAACAGAGCGGAGGAATCGGGATGAAACTTATGTATTTTTAACTTACGAAGGAGTGATCGGATCTTCATGAAACTTCATATTTAGAGGGACCTCGTAACTCAGATCTCTTATTTTAAATCTCAACCGGATCCAGCGTAATTGGGGGGGGGGGCAGTTGGGGGGAACTGGAAATCTTGGAAAATACTTAAAAGCGGTGAGATTAGGATGAAACTGGATGGGAAGAGTAAAAACCTGTCTAAGATACGTGACTGACATAACAGGACCGGATCTGCTCTCTTTGGTGGTTTTGGGGGGGGGGGGTTAATTTTGAAAATTGAGGTATTTGTAACTTACGAAAGGGTGACCCGATCTCAATGAAATTTGATATTTAGAAGGATCTTGTGCTTTAAAGCTCTAATTTTAAATTCCGACCAGATACTGCGACATAAGGGGAGTTGGAGGGGGATACCGGAATTCTTAGAAAACGTGAAAATTGGGGTATTTTTATCTTACAAATAGGTGATCGGATCTTAATGAAGTTTGATATGTAGAAGGAATTCATGTCTCAGAGCTCTTATTTCAAGTCCCGACCAGATCTTTTGACATTGGGGGGAGTTGGAGGGGGAAATCTTGGAAAACACTTGGAGTGGAGAATTGGAATGAAGCTTGGTGGATAGAATAAGCAAATGTCCTTGATATGTGATTGACGGAACCGTACTGGATTCGCTCTCTTTGGGGGAGCTGGGGGGAGGGGTTCAGTGATTTGGCGAGTTTGGTGCCTCTGGACGTGCTAGGACGATGAAAATTGGTAGGCGTGTCAGGGAGCTGCACAAATTGACTTGATAAAGTCATTTTCCCAGATTCGACCATCTGGGGGGCTAAAGGGAGAGGAAAAATTAGAAAAAATTAGGTATTTATAACATACGAGTGGGTGATCGGATCTTAATGAATTTTGATATTTAGAAGGACATCGTGACTCAGAGCTCTTATTTTAAATCCTGACCGGCATTAAGCCTCTTATTTTCCTTTTAAATCAATCTATTGATTCATAGAATTTTGTTAGAGCTCATACCATATGATCTCTTGGCTCTTAGCTCTTCTTGGCTCGTCACAAGTGCCATATGAGCTCTTAGCTCTTGTTTTTATTAGTCTTTTTTACCCTCAAGTTTTTGAAATACCTTTTATTGAGGTTATTCATTGGAGAATGCCCTTTATTTGTATTTTCATTGAAAGAAACAGCAAAATTACTCCCACGGATTTTTCAAGATGCATTTTACCCCTGCTTTTTAGTGCGTAGACCCGATTTTAGCAAGTAGCCTTAATTGTAAAATATGATTCTTCATGTTCATTATCGCAACCTAGGCAATATTACACAATACGATAGGAACATCTTTGGAGTTGGGGTTTGGGTCTATGGTTTCTTTTAATTTTGGAAGTGTGGTATTTTTGTTGCAAATTCAGTTAAAAGATTAAGGCTTTTTACTACCGGATGTTTGTTTGGTTGAAAATTAGTTATTTGGTTGAATATTAGTTGAGTGCTGTTGAGTCAATTTGTTTGTGAGTATTGAAATTAATGTTGAATGTTGAAATTAATGCTGAAATTAATATTGAATGTATGTAATCTATTTTTTTGCTTGTTTGTTATTTTTTGTAGCCATGGGCCTTTTGGCTCTAGAGCATTAAATATTTATCTATCTATCTATATCTGTCATGTTTTTGAGATTTTGTATAATTATTTAAGTTTTTTTAATGGTTTTATGTGCTTTATTATGTTTTTGTTTTGTTTTGTTTTGTTATTTTGTATTGTTATTTGTATATACTATATTTTGCTATGAGTATTATTATCACATGCTATTATTTTGTGCGTGTGTGTTTTTTTTGTTTTTTTTTCCATGGCCCAAAGCGGCTTTTGGCAAAAGCGGCAAGTATCTATCGATATATCTATCTATTCAGCTTCTCAAACAAACTGATATAAACAACTCGCAAGATATTTAAACCATTTCTTATAGAAACCTTCACAATAAAAACTTCTTTTTAGCATAATTTTGTATCTTATATATTTCAAAACTTAGTAGCTTCCTCATTTCTACTTCTTTTTTCCATTGCTGTCAACTTCAAAGTGGAATTTATGAAAAACATTTTTAAATGTTGTAGGGCCAGAACATAAAAAAGAAAACTAAAGATAAAAACCTGCAAAGCCGCTTCACATATCCAGACAGAACGACCAACGTGATGTAACTCCAAACCAAGACTCCAGAGTGCGTTAACATACCTAAGAAAATATTTTTAAATTTTTTCTGCCGATGAGATAAAAATGTCTAAAAGGTATACCCTAACAATAACTAAAGAAAAAAAATAGAATTTTTGACTTAATTCACGGGCCTTCCTACGTTGGGACATTTTAATGTTAGTTTTCAAAAAGGGATTATGTCACCTGTTTTTCTGAATCAGGGATATTTTACCCTCCTACACCCTTGTCCTTCCTACCATCAGTATTTTTGGTCAAGGGAAGCAGAAACGCAAGACCAGCTTTTCAACAGAAAGGTAGGCAGGCTGCATATTGTTGAAAAAAGATTTTATCCCGCTTTCAATTTGTATGATTGGAGAACACCCACCATCGCTCTGTCAGGTTTTTGCTTCAAATGTAGGATCTTAGTGTTTGAAGGATCTTATTTGAACTTGGATCATCAAACAATTTTTTATTCAAAGATTTCAATGCAAATCTTATGATTTTAGGGCCAATTTGGGCTAGGGCCTACAGACACCTCCGATACCCTGCCCCGTACCAACTTTTTGGTAGAAAACAGGCATGCGACACCTTGGCTAAGCTAAAAAAAATACAAGAGATTTCGATTCACAGATTCACATGTTTGGAGGCACAAATTAGGCCCTTAGCCCCTCAAGCCCCCCACTTTCCTCTGGATTTTTAGACTGAAAGTAAGTATGTTATAATTTGTTCGCAACGAAATGGCACAAGGATTTTTGTTTGAACTTATGAACCAAAGTGGTCCAGACCCCCCTCCCTACAACCTCCTCCTCTCATGCCGACAGTTTAGCAGAATTTTTCTCTAAATGAGAATCGATGGAGGATTTTCAACCATCGTAATTTGAAAAAGATATTGGTAGAAGAAAACAGGGAACAAATCTTTGTTGGTCTAATGCCTCCATCATGCTCCCAGACCAAACCATGGTTGATCTAATCTCTATATAGGGAGGTACTATCATGTTTTCTATTAAAAGGCGACTTTGACTTTCTATCACCCCTTGGCCGGTTTCCATGAAAAAAATTTGAAGCCCTCAGAAAAATTGTCTAGTATTAATCACCATTATCTAACTTGAAAAATGCTTAAATAGATGCAAAAATTCATTTAAAAGTATAAAAAGTGTATCTTTGAATTATCAACTGTTTCTAAAAATCCAAATATCCAGAAAAAAGTTTTTTTTCTATCTGATGAAGAACTTCTTTATTTACTTTTATTTATTAGTCTTCCTGGGGTATCCAAACAAGCAAGAGTATACCTTAACTTCATATACCTTTAATACTGAAACTATTAAGCTGCAGCCCTAATTCAAGATGCGGAGAAGCACTAGCCAAGATACCAAAGCCCCAATTTCAGTGAAAACCCGTTTTACGGGCAGGGATGCAAGGTTATTCCCTTATGGAAGAGGCTGAGTTTAGTTGTTGTGATTTTGACCCTATTCCAGATTCTAATAGAATAAGAATTATCAAGCATAATAAAGTGTATATTTACGGATAGTGTAGAGATCTATCCTTTTAGTTTAAATCCCTTGACCTTGCACTTGAAGGACCATATGGGAATAATTCTAGTAGGGTGAAATTGATCTAGCATAATAAAGTGTAATTATCCAGGTTCTAAGAGACCTTTCCAGCTTTTTATACAAGGCTGAGCCACCCATGAAGTTTTACGGTGGT
Organism: Artemia franciscana; assembly: GCF_032884065.1. Classification (NCBI taxonomy): domain Eukaryota; kingdom Metazoa; phylum Arthropoda; class Branchiopoda; order Anostraca; family Artemiidae; genus Artemia; species Artemia franciscana. The sequence goes on along the minus strand of NC_088867.1, from coordinate 16,278,580 downwards.
TTTGGCCTTCAGGCCCCCCAACGTTTTGCCTACCGTCTTGAATATAATCGTCGCAGCCCTGCTTAGACTGATTACTATCTCCGTCTGGGAACTGTTTTTAAAATAAAAAGATATTGACCGATGCTAATTATAAGTTTAAACACATCGGTAAAAACTGTAAAATTGATCACTGAAAAATGGAAACTCTTAGCTGAAAAATATATATTCTAAAGTGGTATAGTAACAACAATATTCTATTTGGCAAAAGTCTTTGCAGTATGCAGTGGCTACTTATCCCTATATATGTGGCTCCTTGTATTCAAAATCATAATGGTATTGTAGTGATAAAAGTACATCTTATATTCTAAAATGAGTTCTGGAGCTCTCATACCCTTATATTCATATTAAGAAGATTTTTTTTTTATTAAGCATAATTTTTACTTAGTTTCTTTCTTTTGGGGATTGTTATTCGGGGGAGAGGATATGAGCTCCCGAGATATGATTATAATGTATCAATGAGACCGCTTATTTGAAGGATTTGTAGTGACAAAATAGAGATGTAACCAGTTAGGTTACCCTGTGTTTATTTTAGCTATGTATGTGTCGTGTAGCAGTGTGTCAGCTAGCTGATTCATTAGTGCGCTGAAGATTGCAATCCTATGTCCATTTTTGCAGGGGTTCGAGTCTTTGTGTAGGTAATTTATTGGCTCCGAGCGTAGTTCAACGGCGTGACTTTGTAAGCTTAGCCGGGGTCGACCCAGCATCAAATGATTTTTTCCCAGCCATGTATTTCACTCCCGACCGAACGGAAACGAATCAGGAGATCGATACCTGCGCCACGTGGACCAGTGTTCATCATGTGAAAAAAGTTTAAAGTTTATGTATTCTAATTTCTCCCCTCGGACAAATTTTACTTCACAACATGGACGGTAAACTGATGTTTTACATTTACTTTTTTAATTTTTATTTATCTTTATCTGAGGCTTTTTTTGTCATTTCACCTTCATATCTTCGTTTTTTAATATAAAAGCTATGTTCTTACAACAAATTACATAAATGCAAAATATGAAGAAAAATGGCAAAATAGACGTTTAAGTTCAACAACAACAGAGAGAATAATGAGGACTTTTTTCCCAAGACAGTGAACCAACAAAACCTATTTGAATATTTCAGCCCCATATCTAAGGGCCGTCTTCAGCAAAGAAAATAAGAACAATAAAACACTTACAATAAAAGTTCTCAGTTAAAAATCCATTTTTTTAAATAGCCTTGGTATCATTACTTCTTAACGAAAAGTTCATCCAAGACTGTGTGATAAAAGCTAACATTTTACAAGATAAAAAGGTTCATTCATTTCACTAACTGTATTTATTAAAAATTGGAATGATTTCTTATTGCGATATTTGCCTTCTAAATAGGTTTATTAAATAATATTCAAATAGGTTTTGTTGGTTCACTGTCTTGGGAAAAAAGTCTTCATTATTCTCTTTTTTGTTGTTGTATTATGGAAAGGCAGTGTGGTCTTCGTCATTATTGACGTTTAAATTACTAGATAAACAACCACCATTAACGTGCACGGCAGGACAGAAGACCGTTTCTCGAGTGTGCCTAGACTTAACAAAACATCATTGTTAGTGCCAGTAAAAATTAAAATTAAATAAAATAACACAAAATTTAATCTTGCTAGAAATGTAGTAATCTTGCTAGAGATGCACAGACTTACTGAAATACGGCTAAGCCACCAGCAATCTCGGCAGCAATAGCTAAAACTGCCCTTGTAGAATCAATGCTGCCACTTAAGTAATTTTCGATGTAGATATAAGGACAGGCACAGGCTTCACCACAACACTTCGAAAAGTAGATTGTAAACAAGAACAGGCAAACAGCATAGATCCAGAGACCGTGAGCCTCGGCAACTACAACAAAAAAGTACCAACCAAAAGTTTATTTTAGTTTAATTTATACACCCATGCTAGGCCATGAAACTTTTTACCAGTAATTGGTCCAATATGTTAAAATATAAACTGGCCAATTTAGATATGGTAATTGGCCAATACAATAGATTGTACAATGTAATATCCTCTAAAAAAGCTAGACAATCCAAAACAATAAATAGTGAATAAAAATATAAAATCACAAGACGATAGAAAAAACTTAAACAAAAAATAAAAAAAGAAACTCAATAGTTTATTTGGCTTCTTAAAATACAATCAGGTAAAATATAGCTGTAATATATAGATGCCCATTGGCGGGAAGGATCTAATACCCTGTCATGCCAGCATAACAGGAGTTTTAGTTACAAGAAGTTTAGGAACTGGGCTTTGTCTTCACTATTGAACATTACTTTGAAAAAAAATGTGCACATGATAGTTCAGAGTTAAATAAGTTTCTGAATTTTTTTTTTTTTTATGTTTGGCACAAAAGCTTTCCGACTACGAATCTATCTTTGTTCCCTTTTTATGGCACTTGGTATTAACCAAGTGACATATAGCAATCGCAAATTCTGTCGGTCTGTCGGTCCCGGTTTTGCTGCTTTACGCACTTCCAGGTAAGCTAGGACGATGAAATTTGGCAGGCGTATCAGGGACCGGACCAGATTAAATCAAAAATAGTCGTTTTCCCGATTTGACCATCTGGGAGGAGTGGGGGGCCCGTTAATTCGGAAAAAATAGAAAAATTGAAGTATTTTTAACTTACGAACGGTTGATCAGATCTTAATGAAATTTGATGTTTGGAAGGATATAGTGTCTCAGAGCTGTTATTTTAAATCCCGACCAGAACTGGTGACATTGGGGGGGGGGAGGGGGAAACCTAAAATCTTGGAAAACACTTAGAGTGGAGGGATCGGAATGAAACTTGGTGGGAAAAATAAGCACAAGTCTTAGATACATGATTGACATAACTGGAACGGATCCGCTCTCTTTAGGGTATTGGGGGGGGGGGGGTATTTCTGAAAAAATAAGAAAAAATGAGGTGTTTTTAACTTACGAAAGGGCGATCGGATCTCAATGAAATTTTATATTTAGAAGGATATCGTGTCTCAGAGCTCTTATTTTAAATCCTAACCTGATCTGGTGACATTGCGGGGGGAGGAGTTGGGAGGAGGAAACCTAAAACTTGGAAAACACTTAGAGTGAAGGGATCTGGATGAAACTTGGTGGGAAAAATAAGCACAGGCCCTAGATACATGATTGACATAACCGGAACGGATCCGCTCACTTTGGGGTAGTTGGGGGGGGGTTAATTCTGAAAAATTAGAAAAAATGAGGTATTTTTAATTTACGAACGGGTGATCTAATCTCAATGAAATTTGATATTTAGAAGGATATCGTGTCTCAGAGCTCTTATTTTAAATCCCGACCGGATCTGGTAACATTGGAGGGGTGGGTGGGAGGGGGAAAGCTAAAATCTTTGAAGACACTTAGAGTGGAAGGATCGGGATGAAACTTGGTGGAAAAAATGAGCACAAGTCCTAGATACATGATTGACATAACCGGAATGGATCCGCTCTCTTGTGGGTAGTTGGGGGGGGGGGGAGGGGTAATTCTGAAAAATTGGAATTTTAACTTACGAACGGGTGATCGGATCTCAATGAAATTTGATATTTAGATGGGTATCGTTTCTCAGAGCTCTTATTTTAAATCCCGAACAGATCTGGTGACGTTGGGGGGAGTTGAGAGGGGGAAACCTAAAACTTGGAAAACACTTGGAGTGGAGGGATCAGGATGAAACTTGGTGGGAAAAATAAGCACAAGTCCTAGATACATGATTGACATAACCGGAACGGATCCGCTCTCTTTGGGGTAGTTGGGGGGGGGGGGGGTTAATTCTGAAAAATTAGAAAAAATGAGGTATTTTTAACTTGCGAATGGGTTATGGGATCTCAATGAAATTTGATATTTAGAAGGATATCGTGTCTCAAAGCTCTTATTTTAAGTCCCGACCGGATCTGGTGACATCGGGGGGAGTTTGGGGTGGGGGAACCTAAAATCATGGAAAACGCTTAGATTTGTGGAATCGAATCGGACCTCGTGACTCAGATCTCCTATTTTAAATCTCAACCGGATCCAGCGTAATTTGGGAGGGGGGCAGTTGAGAGGAACCGGAAATCTTAGAAAACTCTTAAAGCGGTGAGATCAGGATGAAATTGGATGAGAAGAATAAGAACCTGTCTAAGACACGTGACTGACATAATCGTACAAGATCTGCTCTCTTTGGTGGAGTTGGGGGGGGGGGTAATTTGAAAATTGTGGTATTTTTAACTTACGAAAGGGTGACCAGATCTTAATGAAATTTGATATTTATAAGGGTATTGCGCATTAAAGCTCTAATTTTAAATTCCGACCAGATCCTGTGACATTGGGGGGAGCTGGAGGGGGAAACCGGAATTCATGGAAAACGTGAAAATTGGGGTATTTTTATTTTACGAATAGGTAATCGGATCTCAATGAAATTTGATATTTAGAAGGAATTCATGTCTCAGAGCTCTTATTTCAAATCCCGACCAGATCTTTTGACATTGGGGGAGTTGGAAGGGGAAATCTTGGAAAACACTTGGAGTGGAGGAATCGGGCTGAAGCTTGGTGGATAGAATAAGCAAATGTCCTTGAAACGTGATTGACGGAACCGTACTGGATTCGCTCTCTTTGGGGGAGTTGGGGGAGGGGCTCAGTTATTTGGCGAGTTTGGTGCTTCTGGACTTGCTAGGACGATGAAAATTGGTAGGCTTGTCAGGGAGCTGCACAAATTGACTTGATAAAGTCGTTTTCCCAGATTCGACCATCTGGGGTGGCTAAAGGGAGAGGAAAAATTAGAAAAAATTAGGTATTTATAACATACGAGTGGGTGATCGGATCTTAATGAATTTTGATATTTAGAAAGACATCGTGACTCAGAGCTCTTATTTTAAATCCTGACCGGCTTTGAGCCTCTTATTTTCCTTTTAAATCAATCTATTGATTCACAGAATTTTGCTAGAGCTCATACCATATGATCTCTTGGCTCTTAGCTCTTCTTGCCTCGTCACAAGTGCCATATGAGCTCTGTTCTTGTAGCTAATGCCGTGAAATGCCCTTATGTGTGTTTTGTTCAGTTCCATGACTAACTTCAAGCAATTGAAGGGGATTCAAGGACAGGGATTTGGATGTATTTGTTAAAACAAGCCTATTAAAAAGTCATTAGTATGCAACGGTAGCTAAAACTGCAAATTTAAAACACTAATGCACAGATTAAAAATAAAATTTAATAAAAAAATGAATAAAACTTTAAATATTCTATTATTGATAAGTCCTTTGGCTTTGCATACACTTGTCTGACTCGTCTGTACGTTTATTCCCAATTATTTTAAATTTGGAAAAAAGTTAAAAAGCATTTGTTATAACTAAGCAGAGGAGCCATTTCCCCAAACCAATCCCCCTGGCGATGTATTTATGGTGGATATGTGTACAAAACAAGTAGCTTACTGACGAGTAGTTCAAATCCAGTGGCACACATCTCTGCAGTGGCCAAGAATTCTAGACATATGAATCGGGACGGTTCTGCAGTAACATAGCTTTCAACCGCTTTGCGAACATAGAAGCAAAAAGCCGATGTAAGAACGATGTAGCTAACAGAAATCACCAATGCTTCAATGTCCATGGCCATTCACTGAAATATGAAGTTACATAAAAGTCGTTATCTTAATAGCTTTTGACGGGTGAATTTACTTGTAAGAAATTCGGGAGAGTTTCGGTTACTATTGACATAGTTTGATCTTAACGCATAGTTTGTTACTACGAAGAGGGGATTTGAGGGGATAGTTTGTTACTACAAGTATTTTTGTGTTGCGAACTCATACTTATTTGTTATGCTTTTTTTTTCGCCAGGAGTGACCGACTTAGAAGTCATAGAATTTCTGAAGAGCAACTTGGAAGTTTTCTGAATAATGGACAAGTACGTAAATAACTAGTTAATAAAAAGGTATTTCTTGTCAATAACCTAAAATTTCCTTTTGATCCCCGAGAATACGTATTTCTTGTCTTTCTGATGGTAAATAATACCTATAATTTTAAAATTTAACGTATTCTATAAAATTTATTCAATTCATCAACTACTAATTGTCCTTTTAAGGTACGTTTGCATTTCTTGCAAAAACCAGGTTTATTGACGTAACCCGTCAATACTCAATAGCCTAAGCATTTCTACATAGTATCCAAGAAAATAAAACTCCTGTGCATTCTATTCCTCGATGAATTTAACACGACTAATTATGTGTAAAACAATGATATTTTAGGGTGAAATAAAAGACTAGTTTTTTTTACATTTTAATAGCTGAAAACTCTGTCAGCCGAAAGACATAATGAAGAAAACCCATAGCTTATACTTCTTTCAGGGACCAAAAAAAAAACGTTATCCACTTCTCGAAAGCAAAGAAGTATAAATTCTCCTCTTGTTAGTAGAGAAAAAATTGTGTAGATTTAATTAAATGGATAGAGTTAAATCAATTACATGTGGTTATTTATGACGAGCACAATTGTATGTATAGTAAAGCAAAAACTTACGTGATTATGGTTCCTTTTTAACTTCTCGGACCACGAGGTGACCAAACAACTGATCACTTCAGAGTGCTTAATTTTTGGCAGACTGGAATGAGTTTAAATATTTCCTCAAATACCGAGCCATAATATTTCCAACGAATTTGTTCCAGAGCTTTGACAGTTCATGACACAGACAGTTTAAGTTCAAGGGACCGCCAACTCACTCAATTTACGAAAAAGGACAGTTTCTGCCATCTAGCTTATGAGTTGAATTGCAAATCCAATACCTTTACCTGATATAAATATTTCAAATTCAGTGCCCCAGCCACATTATAATCACAGTTTTGAATAAAATCAAAATGACGCATGACTATGGTGTCAATAATATATCCCATTCGTAATTTCTTGAGCTGCAAAGCTTTCAAGTTTCAAGCATAGATTTAATGATTGAACGATCAGAGTGAAAATTCAAAACATAATTTTCTGAATAGGAAATATTAAAAAGTCGTTTTCCTGTGTTTTTGAGGAATCCAGGGTTACAACCCGGTGATAAAAATCACAAGATTCGAGTGATTTTTAGTGGTGTTCTTCAATAACATGTGATTTATGTGCTGATTTAATGATTTTTTTGTTTAGACAATATAAAAAATCACTACAAATAGCGATAAATCACTAGGGTTGGTAACCCTGGATAAACTCAATAAAAGATACAAAGCCACGGTATTAGTTGACAAATCTTGAAAACAAATTATGTTAAAACAAGATTTTTAAACAAGTTTTTGCCATTTCAATATTACGCTTCTGTAGTACGACTGTGACGTTAAATTCAAAGAACAAGACATTCATAAATCTTGGATTTTCAATCAAGAGGTGTGATTATTATGTAGCTTGGGCATAAATTAAGCCTCATTTTAATATGCCGGTGATTTACCAAATATGACAGATTATATAAATAAATTTGAATATTTTGCTTGTGAATGATCTGTGGTTCAAAACTCGAATACATTAGTTAAAGCAATTCAAAAGAAGTTGAGACTAATTTCCGGTGAAGTAGACTTACATCCCAGAGGATGCTGGAATAATTCGTTATCTATCAGACACATTCGAAGTTTTTCTTGAGGGGGAGGGGGTGTCAAAAGCACACAAACAGGGTAATTACCAGAACCAATTAAGGGATTATGGGAAAATTTAGATTTCAGGGACTTCGTTCTAAGCTTCTAATATATTTTCGGGTTTTCAAAATTTTTTTCATTGTTTCCTATAAAAAATTTTGCAACATGCAGACTTTTCACTGCCGGAGCTAATCTTTCCTCGCTCTAAACATAGATCAACTTTATACCACAGACTGCCCCTGCTATGGTTAAACTTTATGCCACATATCATCCAGGCTAGCCCTTAATTCACTCTTGTGCGTTTTCAAGTAAAAGCGTACCTTTTAGGTTCAGGGCGATCCGTCAAATTTCATCCGTTTGTTTGCTGTAAGATAATGGTTCAACGGCAACGGAGAAATATTTCTACTGAGATCAGAGGCACAGCTAGGAGGGGTGCATCTGAAATTTAGCTTGTGTCAGCATTTGTCGGCACACTGGACGGTTTTGTTGGCACATTATTTATATCCCACCCCACAAATATCAAAGCCCAAGCTGCGCTCCTGACTGAGCCACTGAAAACACATGATCCCTTGTGCTGGGTGGTCGCCTTTGAATTATTTCTCTTTTTTTTATTCGGTATATGATGACTTATACTTACTTACGACACGTCTGCCTGTCTATGGATTATTCTTTGCGGTTGATTGTGTATGGTTAAGCTGTTTGACCTATGTAATTGGATGGATAAGTAAGGTTAAGGCCTCGTTCAAGTACTGATCTATTTAAATTACTAAGTAGGTAAACAGTCTTCCTTTCTCCGTCTCTTTTTTTCATGTTGTGGATTTGTTTCTGTGTTTGCGTTGTTGCACAGGTGATTTCTTTTTTTTTAATATATGAAAAGAACATGAGGGTCATTAAAAAAAAAATCTTAAAAGACCTAAGGGAAACATTTCCAGGGAAATACACGTCGAAGACAAAAATTATATCATTAACTATGTATAGCTGGGCTTATACAAGCTATCCCATAATATATTTTTTTGCCTTCTCGAACTTGATTTAGCCTATTCCTATACCCATGCGTCATACAAGTTTTTGTGCTTAAATCAACTGTTTCTGTGTAAACATTTTTGCAATTTTTCTCCATCCGTTATCGGTGAGCCGCATTGCGCTAAAAAAAAATCGCATGAGGGGGACGAAGGGCAAGGAGATTAGCAACTCTACGTATTGCTTGTACAGAAATGAATATAATGTCATAAAATTTGCGCTGTGCAAGATTACTAATTTAACATGGTAGATGCCATTAAAGAATCAAATCTTTTAAACGCTATCTATCAAGTATAGAGAACAAGCAGTGGAGAAAATTAACCAAACATTTATTAGTTTTTTAATGTACCGAAAGTTTTGTATTTTTTACGCTTGGGCGTTCTGGATGCCGCTGTCCAGGGTCGCCAATTTTCGACGTCTCAAAAGATTACAAATCAAGACCAGAAAAAAGGGATTTTTGCTATAAAAAAAAAGGTGCAAGTCGAAAATTTGCACCCGCGCAGCCCCTCTCACTGTTCTGATCACTTTTACGTTATTTAGAAATAATTATAAGCTGTCCCCCGATCATTAGAAAAACTGTCCTTAAATTTTTCAAATGTATTTAAAATGAAGTCAGGGAGGATTTCTACTTAAATGAACCTCTAAATAGTGAGTTAGACAATAATTCTTGTTCCTTTTATAGCTAAAAGTAAAACTCTGCTAGAAAATTCCATGCGTTAATTTTGATCGCTTGGACATTTAATTGAACCATAGTTGACTTCTTAAAACATTTAGATAGTTTAGTCTCCAGTTTGTCCAAATGTTTTAAAAGAAATATTAACACCCCAAGTAACTATTCATGACAGTTGTCAAATATGATCTGAAGCATGAACTATAGCTAACTTAACTGTAGTTAAGTGGCAAAGACATCCTTAGTCCCACAAAATAATTCTTCTTCTTTCTCTACTGGATTTTCTCCTTCTTTCCTTTTCTTGTAAATTTCTTTCCAATTATTATAGAAAATTAGTGGTTTTCTGGGTACATTCTCAGGAAGTGGACAGCTGCTTTTTCGGCGAATTGACTGCTTTAAGTACAGAATTTTATCACTTTGAGAATAGACTTTTAAAAGATTTGTTTAGGTCGTTGCTTCTCCGTCACCTTACTCTATTCTCATTTTTACATTTCCAAGAAGAAGGGTTGTGCCAAACAGCTTTTGACTTCTTTTATTAAATTTGAATCCCAACTTGTTAATTTGACTTTGATTTAATTTACTTCTTTTTAAATGGTTGGAAATACTGGAAAGACGACTGTAAGGCAAGACAGAGATCATACCGGCTGGCAGTTGCGACTTTTGCACTCAAATAATTAGATTTGAAGTTTTGCATTTTGCTAGAGCTTTTTCTATCATCATTTCGTAAAAGAGTGATCTTAGCCAAAAATTGCTAAGAGTTCAATTCTCGTCCGTCGAGGGAAAGAATGCAATGAGTCAAAACTACAATAGTGTACAACTTGGCAACCCTGCTCTGACTAATCAGAATGAAATTTGCGATAAGAAAAATATTCTCCAGGTATTTGGAGCTTTTCTGGGGTACTTTTGTATTTCTCTTTCCTTTTTTTCTGTCTTTGGTGAATTCTGTAAGTTTCCTAATTTAAAAAATAGCTAATTCTATCTGTAATAAGTTGATATGTCAGCTTAATTAATATAATAGCAAACTAGGCAAATAGAACAAGTCGACAGATTTTGGCCTTTTATTTTTCAGTATTTCAGGTTTACAAAAACAACCGTTTAGGAATATTTGTAATTTTCATTTTGACAGATTTGCAGGCTGGACACGCGCATAACGTCATTTTTGCCTGAAACCAGCTCTTAACAGAGCACCCAAAATGGGAATTCCGTTTTTGGATTCTCCCAATTTCTAACATATTCTACTGAATACACTTTAGCTTTATATTTTTCTCAGAGAAAAGTAGATGTAATTAGTAAAATACCTTTATTTGACAACATTGACAAAATTGTTCTGAGAAGTACTGTTTTCATTTTTTTAAACATAAACGCATAGGTACTTTCACATCTTTTTATGATCAATCTTCAAAATTAGCATTGAGAAATAAGATACATCGCCGTTTTACTGTGGTTGCAACCAGGGTTGGGGAGTAGGTTAGAAAAACAAAGAGTAAGAGGAGTTAAAAGGAGCAGCACTAAATACTAAATGTCTCCGTTTCTGAGCCCATTTCTTAAACGAAGAAGTATATTGATAACTATATTAAAATTAAACATAATAAATATATTATTTACACATTTATGCATTTGATAAAATAAATATGTATAGTGAGAAATAAATGCTAAAACATGAGCTTTTGCTTACTGTTCTTTCACACTAGAAAAAATAAAACTTCAGGAGCGACTTTTGTGTGTAGCATAGGCACTAAGTACACTCGCACTCTAGTTAGAACTTTACCTTATGCAAGTTTGTGTTACCTTGGGCCCCGCTGATGTGGTTTCACGCAAAAACGTCTTTTTGGCTTTTGCGCGATCCGTCAAATTTCCCACATTTTTTCCTGCATGTTTATAAATCACAACGATTCAACGGCTGCGTTGAAATATTTCTAATGAGCCGTTGAAAATCGCATCCGTTATTCTGAATCAAAAGCTTTGTAGAACCATAATTTGCTAGCAACTGAAAAACTAATCATATTTATCAAAAGTTTTCCATTAAAATTTGACAAACAACATGAAGGTCGTGTTCTTTTGATACACGAGGCCTGGGGGAGTATTTCAAGAGAAATTATCATAGAAGATAAGAATTAAATTATATTTTTCATTTGGCATAACTGACCTAAGCTAATACGGATTGGCTCTTTGAATGTTTTTTTTTGGCTTCTAAAATTTGATTTAACCAATTCCTATGCACTTGCTTTTTAAACATTTCATATTTTTTTTGGCGTTTCAACGACTGGAGTGAACAGTTTCTGAGTGAATATTCTAACGATTTTCGATATCTGCTAACCGTGAGCCGTTTTCCTTAAGAAAAAAAAGAGAAAAAAAGGGAAACGTTCAACACACCCGCAATAAAATGGAATTTCTGAACGATCAGTCGATCTGACAGGACCGCTTGAATCCCCATCTCAATGCCTCGTTTTTAATTTTTGAATAATTTCCTTATAGTGATTGTGAAGATTTTACCTCCTATTTCCAATAATAATGATGAGGCAATGTGGAACGTACTATAAACACTTAAAAAATTATCTTTGCCTGGTTCTTCATTGCTCCATAATTAGAAATCACTTTCTAATTTTACAAGACAATACATTTATTCTGAATCATTATAAAAGCTTTTAAGGCCAACAAAATAAGAAAAATAAATCAGCATTTAGGTTAGCCACATACTAAAGAAAGAATAATAAAAAAGAAGACAAAACAAATTACATAACAGTGTTGTTTCTATGTTAAATCGATTCTACGAATACCCGATAAAAAAAAAACCAACAAACTAATCCAATACTTTCAACTTTAGAATTCTTCTCTATGAAAAAATTCTCACAAATAATTCTGTGTCTATTTTTCTTTTTTATTGTCAAGGTGGAAGGAATAAGAACATTTGTAAATACATTAAAAGAAAAAGAAAAAATTCGCTAAGATAACAAAAACGGCAGGCTCTACTCAGCAGCCCCTCGCCTCCTGTGCAAAGTTAGGCGTCGACTTCAAATCTGACTTATATAAGTTCACATTTACCCTTCTTCTTCTTTTTAACCTGAAAATGAAAACAGAAATCAACAAGGACTGGTGTGATTCTTTTTGTTTGGATTGTTATGCAGACGCTTTAGGACGATTTCATCATTGGAATCAAATTCCAACTTGTTTCCAACCTTTAGCGAAAACTAACCTGTATATATCGCATGGAATGTTTTTTTTTTTTAGCCTCTGATTGGCTATGAGGGGAATACGCGTGAAAAAAATACTATACAAATAAATGTACAATCAAAGTCTTTATGATTATCGCATTTGGAATATGTGTGAGCAAGCTTTGTAATACCCTATTTATTTAAGAATTAACGACGCTTCTTGACTACTAAGGTCCCTGCGTCGGCCCTGAAGTGCATTCCTGCAGCGTGATTCGATCTCTGGGTCCCGTATTACCAAGCTAAGGTCAAATCCACTGCACCACCACAGGACAAAAAATTTTATTTACAGATTTACATTGTAATACCCTATTTATAGTATCCAATTGTTTAGAATGAGTTGCGAGGGCTTCTTTGAGCTTCTCGTCAGTTTGCTAACAGTGCTACCAAGCCCCTTTTTCAACCCACTTTCAGTCCCAGAAACATCATAACCATATAAAGAAGCTATGTTCTTACCTAAAAATATTTTTGTATTATGCCTTTTGTGCTCAAGCTTCTACTTTTTTAAATTACTTGTCTTCTTCTTTTTTTTTCTTGTGTTTCCTTTGGATTTACGCTAGTTTTATTTTCGTATTTCGTTCTTCTTATTTCTCCTTTTGAGCCAAAACGGCACTAAATGATGTGTGTATTATTGTATGTGTTACGCTATAATTGGTGGGTATAATGGCCTCATGTGTGTTAGACTAGATGATATTTTACTTTTCAAAGAGGCTATAACAAGCTTTGAGAGGGCCGATTTCGCTTTATGCGTCAAGAGAAACTATCAAAATGATTTATTTATTTTTAATATTAACAAATTACTTCAACATAGAAGATGAAATCAAATGCAATGCAAAATTAGTAGGTATTGGGAAATACAAAACGATGCACTGGAATCTCCCAAGCAAACCAAAAATTCAAACAAACTTTGAACCACTTTAAGTTAGGGACCCTAACCATTGTTAGGGACCAAGCAGTGCACTGCTTGAAGAGTTAATGCAGCCAGGAACGAAAATTACTGCAATTTTTAGTGTGAACAGGAACCGTCAAAAACCCATCTTCGATCATTAGCGGCAACATTTTATGAAGAAGATATTACAAAGCTTTTTCACAGATATGACAAATGGTTTAACAATCAAGTTGATTACCTAGAAAAACAACCCTGAATGTACATTATTTTGACAATAAAATTACTTTTTAATGTTCACCTGTTTTTCCTTCATAGCCAGTCAGGGTAAGAAAAGAACTCATACTTATAGAAATACAAAACGTGACAGAGGCCAAATACTGCAAATTTTCACAACCATTTTGATCATGATGACCAGTTCTCCCTCAAGAACTGGTTTAAATACTGACATGATATGAAAGCTATAGAACTGATTCTGCAATAGATCAATAAATTAATCTAAAAATGAACAAAATAAAATGAATCACCAAGCCAAATTAAACACGAACATTTAATCAAATACTTGATTAAATAATTTGAAGATAATCCTATCCTCAAATAATTTGATCAAATAGTTTGATAAATAAAACAATGCCATAGAGAAGTTAATTCAGATGGAATATTTAAGATGCAAAGTTCGAATTTACTTCACCCACTCAATAGTAAAACGACCAAACAAACAAATATTTCAGGATCTTTGAGATAAAGCTACAGGCAAATTATTATTCTCTCGTTCAGGTACGCGTGTGGACAAACATTCTAGTGAATGATAAATAACTGTTTTTTGAGTAATCATCATTTTCTTTTTGAACAATGGCTATTATTTATACCCCTATATTACAGGGTATGTAGTATTTTGAAGTGGTATATTTTGTTTGATTATTGTTTATGTTGAAACATTACCATGAATTAAATAAAAAAAGACATTTTTTTCAATAGCAAGTAATTATCGTCAATAGAACTTACTCATTAAAATCAAATTTAATTGAATACAAACTATTTCAAAACTCGGCCGCCCTGGCCGAGTGGGTTGGTGCGCTGGATTCGGGATCCCTTGTCTGAGAGGACGCAGGTTCGAATCCCAGTGTAACCAATTCTTCGGTTTGGGACGGGGGTCAGTGGTGTGACTCTGTAAGCTTAGCCAGAGTCGACCCAGCTCTAAATGGGTACCTGGAGAAATCTGGGGAAGGTAATCAGGAAGGTTGTGCGAAAGCACAGGATGGCTGGCACCCAACCCCCCATTGCACTTCCTGGCTGAAGGGCCAAGAAATGGAGATCAGCACCACCGGTACGGACTGTAAAGTCTAATGCCGTATCCTTTACCTTTTTTACCTTTTTTATTTCAAAACATTACAAGTTATTAAAAACAAAATCAGTACAGAATCTTTGGGATAAAACAGAAGACTTTAATAGGGAAATTGTGCACCTACGTTCGGGGAAATCTATGAGTAGATTCATGGTAAATAACAGACTGAATATGATATTGTTGCAACGCTTAGCCCTTCATTTTAACATTCTAGTGGTGCTCTCGCTTAGATAAAGATTAAGTATACTCCTAATCTTAGATGTTCTCAAATCATTTGGAGTCAACTCAGATGGAATGTGCAGAATGGAATTTGGTTCGCTCGCATATGGGTAAAACAAACAAACAAGATTACTGCAGTCTATGAGATACAACTTTGGAATCCAGCATGGAAATTAGGCATTTGCATTGGATACCTTCACAAGTAGAGATTCACGATAGATCAGACTGTATACCATTATCCCTTCTAATACTCTAGGACTACTCTTCATTCGGGTACGAGCCGTTTTTTTTCCAAAGCGCGTTTTTAAATTTTCGGTATTTATGAGCTAAGGTTCGTTCTTTACTAAGTTGCCCCTAGGAGGACAACCATGATGTCATAACCGGAAGTTAATTCAGACGAAGTATAATATTTAGGATTCAAACTTGAATTTTACTCAACCATTCAAGAGTTGAAAAAACAAACTAAACTGAAACAGAATCTTTGAGATATAAGTTTAGACGTTATTATGGAAATTAGGCACCTGAGATCCGGACCTCAACAAGTAGAGATTCACGACAAACGATTTTCATGGCAAATAGCAGACTATATACCGTTATTTGTTCAAACAGTCTAGTAATTCTTCACTTAGATATGATGTCATAATCGGAAGCTAATTCTGACGGAATGTCTAGGATACAAAGTTCAAATTTTGCTCGCCCAGTCAAGAGTTAAACAAACAAGTCCTGTGGTGGCACAGTGGGTTTGACCTAAGCTACGTAATACGTGCACACAGAAATGGGTATATAAGAAGCGTTGGATGATTTCTCTCCAACTATGCATTGCACTCCTAGCCGAAGACTGGGAGTCAGGATATCGGCACCACCGCTAGTAGATTCATGCCAAATGATAGACTGGATATGGGAGTGATGCAATACCAAATTCCCCATTCTAGTGATACTCTTCACCTAAATATGATCTCATAATCTGAAACTAATTCTGAAGTATATCCCTAATGTTTGATATTCTCGAATAATCCTGAGGTAATTCAGACAGAATGTCTAGGATGCAATGTGATTCGCCCACTTAAGAATAAAACGAACAAACAAAATTGATATATAATCTTTGAGAAAAAACTTTAGACTTCACAGTAGAAATTAAGCAGCTGCGTTCGGGACCTCACCAACGAGACTATCGATAAATTATTTTCACGACAAATAACAGATATGGGTATCATATTGATACCATGTCTAATTGCCCGCTTTAAAGTTTCAATGATACCTTTCACTTGGATATGAAGACTATTACGATTCAGAAATGAAAATGAACAAAGGAGAACAAATATTTGATAAAATTGCTAGAGTGCGATTAGAGAGTATATTCCAAAATATTCGAAAAACCAACGGTTTTGGATTCGATCCGAATGTTCATGAATCAATTCAGAAAATGAATTGCTTTACCCGTTTCAAAATTAACGATATTCTGGAAATTAATTAAGCTTTGAACTCAGACAAAACATTTGGATGGTCAGATAATTAATAAGCTGAACTGAAATTAACAATGTGGCCTGCTTTCAACGATATACTGGAAATTACTTAGTTTTGGATCCGGACAAAACATTTTGATGTCCAGATAGTTAATGAGCCACACTGAAGTTGGTCAAAATGCTATTTTTTAGAGTAAGTCAGGTTTATAATTTTAGTCAATAACTGGTAGCTATAAAAAAACCTTGAAAAGCAAATAAAGCACACATGTCAAATTCTTCTTCGTCTACCTAGAATGATTGACATCGAACTGACTCACAATTTCTTTCTTTTCATGTTCTATCATTTTGTGCTTCTAGCTTGTATGTTTTTACGGGACCCAATAACACCACGCATACTACCACTACAACTAATAGCTTACGGCAGCACCAAGCCACCTGAGGGTAACACAGCTACGCGCGCTCCTCCTCCATCCCAACCTATTCAAAGCCCCCCCCCCTCTTTACACCCTCCCAGGAAGTTTCCATTTCCCTTAAATCTTTTTTTACGACCTCCTCCCACCTCAACAGCGGACAACCAGCTTTCCGTTAAGCCCTTGACGAATGTCCGAAAAGGATAATCTTTGGCAATCTGTCATCCTTCATCCGAATGCATCTGATTAATACCCAAATAGCGCATACAAAAGGCACCAAGACACAACTACAAATATTGCAAGTCTAGGGTGGTATGATAAATCAACTGCGTCAAAGCTTGGTGATGAAAACAAAATAAAGGTTCAAAGCTTTAGCGAACCTTGACTAAATAGATTGATTAATACAATGTTTGAATTCTCACAAGATTATGATATTCCAATGCGATAACAAGAGCCTCCAGCGCCTTTCCAATAGATACTCCTGACAACATAATAGCCCTCTAGGTTTTGAATTTTATGTTGTTCAAAATAGAAGAAAAAAGGGTGAAAATCCTACGTGACAGAAACTAAACATTTGTGGAAACGATATTTTTGACCTTACCAGATTCGCTCACTGGCATAATATAACATTTAAATACACTATACATGACACATAAAAGAGCTATGAAATTGCTGATAAGACCTAATAGTAACAGTTGGAATGACGACCTTACTTCACTACTAAGATCCCTGTGCCGGCCCTGCAGTATGCATCTACAACAAGATTCGATCATTGTGTCCCGTATTACCAAGCCATGGTCAAACCCAATGCGCTACTACAGGACTGATAAGAACTAAAATCACGTATTTTACCAGCTTTAAATTTTTTGCTAATTTAAGCACGACAAAAGCAATCCATTTCAAAAACTCTTATTGCTTTGACAACCCTCGAGCTTTCTGCCAATACTGAATAAACAGTCTTGAAACCTATCTTATACTAACCAAACTCAAATTAATACCGGGTTACACAATTAGGCAGATAAAGCTGTTTCAACAATAATTCGATTCAAGCTTATTGAAATAACCCTAGGATAGAACAATTTGCATAAAGTCACACTTCTTTAAATTGAATGTGTCATATAAAAGAAATACACTTTCGAGTTGATGGATATGGAAGCAGCAAAAATTAAGCTAGCTTAAACTAAATTCATTAATCTAGTTTAAGGAGTTTTTACGCCGTCCAACTGTTTGCTAAGAATGTTAGCTAGGACGGCGGCATCACAATTGATAGCTAACAGAAATAGATTATCCAACAATTTTCTCAAACAAGCATTGGATTTGTTAAAGATATTCTCTAACGATGTTGGCAAACAGTTTTTTATTGGATGGCGGAAATACCACTGTTGGGAAAATTTTTAGCTAACAGATTTTTGTTTCGACGGCGGAAAACCCCCTTTAAGTTCATTTTAAAGCATTGTCGCCATTGTTCAGCTACCTATCGATGTGACTTACAAGTTTTACAATTTCTGAATCCTTTCTCAATTGCTCTTGAGAAGAATATAGGTATCGACTATAGCTTAAATTTACCGTTCCATAGACATTAATCTTACAGAAATTAGCAACTATACCAGGAAATTCACAAATCAAAGGTCACGAAACTATGTCATCCGTAGAAACATTAATTTAATAGCCATTTAAACATCAAAATGCTTTCCTTGGCATAAATGTTACGCTCTCAAATAGCATGTCGCAATTCCTAAGTTGTTTTATTATGAACTATAATCTTTGTGTTTTAGGACTCTGAGATCTAAACGCTATTTTCTTTTTAGCTTCAAGGTAGTTATTCCGCATTGGAGTTAGAAAAAGGAAATTCAAATTTTTTTTTCAATAAAAGTTTTCTGGTTCAATAGGTTTTTCCAAGTCTGTTCGGTACCAAAACAATTAGAAAAACAATTTGTGAAGTTGCTGATGGTGTCTTAAGGAAGAAAGTTAAGACTGCAGCTACGAATATTAGTGAAAAAGCTTTATGTTTTATAGAGGGGAGAAGGGTTTGTACAAGAATTATCTGAGTAATAGATCACATGAAGACAAAGGAATGTAAAGAAAGTAGAGAAAGCATTAAAATATGATCTAAGGAGGTGTGAAGTGGAGGCCATAGATAAAATTGCCAAGGATCTGAAAGATGCAGCTAGACGGCACAATAGAAAAATATTGTACTGGCATGTTAACAAATTGAGAGGGAGTAGTCAATCCAGACTTGTCCCAGTTAAAGGTAGGAACGGGGCCACAATTAGTGATGAGGGAAGAGTTAAAGAGAGACGGGCAGAACATTTAGAGAATGTGTTAAACTGAGATACAGTAAAAGGAAAAGATATAGAGGAAAATGATGATGATTATGCTCATGATTGAATGATGATGATTATGCTTAGATTAAGCTGATGATTTATGCATATTCGATGAAAGTGTGAGCAAAATGAATGAACTTTTAGAAGTTTTGCGAGCTCAGGGTGCTAGAATAGGTTTGAAAATTAATGCTAAGAAGACTATGTCACTAAGGGTAGGAAGAAGTGAAGACGAAAAGGTGACGTTGGGTAACGAAAAGATTGATCAGGTGGGCAGCTTCATTTGCCTTGGCTGTATTATTACTAAAAAAAGGTGGGAGCAGTGAAGGCGTTAAAAGTAGAATAGCCAAGACTCAGGGTGTTTTTTCACAATCAAAAAAAAGTTTAGAAGAATAGGAAGATAAGTCTGCGAACAAAGATTAGAATACTGGAAGGTACGATGATGACAGTGGTCAGATATGGCTCTGAAGCATGGGCACTCCGAAAAGAGTATGAAGATTTACTAGATGTTTTCCAGAGAAATTGCCTACGGATTGTTCTGGGTACCCGGCTTACTGATCGTATTTCAAACAATAGGCTGTATAAAAAGTCTAGTTCAATTCCTCTTTCTTAGGCTATAATGAAAGAAAGGCTGAGATGGTTAGGGCTCGTTCTGGGGATGAAGGATGACAGATTGCCGAAGAGTGTCCTTTTCGGCCAACCGTCTAGGGCTAAACGGAAAGCAGGGCATCCTCGTCTGGGGTGGGAGGATGTCATAAAGAAAGACTCAAAGGGAATGGAAACTTCTTAGGAGGGTGCAAAGAGGGAGGTTCTGAATAGATTGGCATGGAGGAGGAGCGAGCGTAGCTGTGTTGGCCTCAGGCGGCTTGGTGCTGCGGTGAGTTGTTAGTAGCAGTGTTCGGTGCCAAAAATGTGTTAATACAAATTGGACGAACCTCGTTTTCAACTCGATATTTCAATATTTTATAGCTTCTATTTTAAGCAAAAAATATTTTGGCTGTCTCTAGGGAATTGTCGTTTAGTATAAACTGTGGAAGTGGCGTAAGAGGTAGCAGTTCTGCTTTCAATTTGAATGGCTTAATTTCGCTTTCCCTTGGAATTCTCACTTAGAAAACTATTATATTTATAAAGATATTATTGCTAATCTCCCACTTGTGATTTTAATTGGATTAAGGAACAAAATTTTGTCCCAAGGGTGAGAGGAGGACTATTCTAAATTTAAAAGTTACTTATACATAGCAAAAAAGGATCGTTAGCAACGAAACATTATATTGTATTAATGGTAAATGCGGAAAATAGTTTGCAGTTAAAAAATGTTTGTTCGGAGTGGGAGGGATAAAGGCTTTTATCTGCAATCTTAAGACCAATTTATAGGTCAGAGAAAGATTTTTGGGAGAGGGTGCAACTTTTATGAAGATAACCGAGAAATTTAAATCTGAAGAGAGCCACCCAAGAAATAAACGAGCGTGGTTGATCTGAGTTACCAATTAGAAACCGGAATAGATCCACCAAATGCATTTTTGCACATGCAGACGAAGAGTCTACATGTGTAGACTGAAATGTTTGTGTATTTATGCCTTTTAGGTTCAATATTCTGCTTTTTAAATTACTTATTTTTTATTTTTGTTTATTCTCTCTTGCGTTTCCTTTGGTTTTAGGCTAGTTTATTTTCATATTTCGGTTCTTCTCAGTTCTCTTTTTGACTTATTCTATTTCTCAAGAACTTACACTGAAGATGGTTTAACGGAGGAGTATCGAAACATCTGAGCTTATTCACATTTTGTTCACGCACTGAATCTTATTGTTTCCGTTTGTTCCTTTCGTTTTCATTGTTAATTAACTGAAATCGGGGTTTACTGAGATGCTTCATCTTTGCTTAACAGGGCAGGTTTATAAATTGAGTCCTTAATATAAGACTAACTGAAGAATTCTTACCTGCAGCGCTGCTCGGGTCGCTGTTTCAAACACTTCACGGACACCTTCTTTCGACTTGGCAGAACACTCAAGATAAGCATAAGCTCCTATTTTCTCTGCCATTGCGCGACCCTCCTCAGGCTTCACTGGCTCTTGTTTCATCTTGGCCAGCTCTTTCACTGTGGCCGGGTCATTACGTAAGTCCTGAATAATAAATAGGTTTTAATTATTGACATACAAAAAATCATTCATTCATTACAGTAGACTGGTAGCAGAAGCACCCAATTCGCATTAAGGAAGAAAAACAATAACAAAAACAGAAAGAGAAGAGTAGTAAACAAAACTAGCAACTTCGTGCAAAGATAATGTACAATAAGATTAAAGAGAGGGATCAAAATTATATATATATATATATATATATATATATATATATATATATATATATATATATATATATATATATATATATATATATATATATATATATATATATATATATATATATATATATATATATATATATATATATATATATATATATATATATATATATATATATATATATATATATATATATATATACATATATATATATATATATATATATACATATATATATATATATATATATATATATATATATATATATATATATATATATATATACACATATATATATACATATATATATATACATATATATATATATATATATACATATATATATATATATATATATATATATATATATATATATATATGTATATATATACATATGTATATATGTACATATGTATATATACCCCCGCGCGCGTAAGTCGTTACGCGCCATATTAGTTACGCGCCATTGTAGTTGTGTCCCTGTGTCCCACCTGTGAATATAGATAGATTTATATATGTGTTTCAAACTACGTAAAAATTGCGAATATACAACATTCTTGGCTTTCCCACTACTGGGAGCTTTTCGTTTCCAATTGCCAGCAATTGATCTGAAAATGTTTGACCAGAGTCATCGTTACACAGACAGACAATATATAGAAAATATATATATAAAATATAAATATATATATATTTTCTTTTTAGGTTTTTTTGTAGTTTTTACCTTTTTTAGTTTTTTTCTTCTTTTGTATTAATGCTAAAGCCAAGGTTCAAACCTGGAGCCTCTCGGACCTAGAACCTGAAACATAACGCTTTACCAACTCAGCTACTTCGGCTTGAATACATTCGTTTTGAGCAGCTTCCTCAGGTGTTGCCATTGTAGGTTCTTCAGTCATTTTAAAATTAGAAATTTCTCTTTCAACGGTCTTCTTATAATTAAAAATTTGTGTTTGAACGATATTCTTAAATACCTGTGTCCTGGTCGTCATTTATATTCCCTGTGTCCCGGTCGTCATTTGTGTCCCGGTATCCCAGTCTGTATTTTCTCTTTGAGTGTCCCGGTCTGTAATTTCTCTTTGAGTGTTTTTTCTTTTTAGTATTTTTTAGTTTTTTACATTTTTTCAGTTTTCTTTTTCTTTTTTATTTTTCAGCGTGTCCTGGTCGTCATTTATATTCCATGTGTCCCTGTCGTCATGTTTTTTACATTTTTTCTTTTTTCAGTTTTCTTTTTCTTTTTTATTTTTCAGCTTCACTATGAAATACATATCGCCGAACCTTTGTTTTTTTTTAACTAAAATCTGGTAGGCATTGATGACCTTATCCAAGTCAAAATCCCAAACCCAATCATCATCGCTATCATTTTCAGTTTTGATATGTTTTGACTCTCGCTGTCCAGGTGGATCTTCATCTAACTGCGCGGTTTTTCCTTTTTTTCTTTTTAGTTTTTAATTGGTTTTTACCTTTTTTTTTTAGCTTTTTTAATTTTTTTTCGTTTTTTCTTCTTACTTTTTTTTTAGTTTTTATCTTTTTTATTTTTTTTAATTTTTATTCTTAATTTTATTAGTTTTCTTTTTCTCTTCTATTTTTCAGTTTTTTCCTTTTTTTTAAGTTTTTTTTTTAGTTTTTAGTTTTTTTAGTTTTTTTAGTTTTTTTATTTTTTTTATTAGTTTTTAGTTTTTTTGTAGTTTTTGACGTCATGACGTCAACCTGATCCACAGATCCACAGACAGACAGACAACTTATTTTTATATATATAGATATATATATATATATATATATATATATATATATATATATATATATATATATATATATATATATATATATATATATATATATATATATATATATATGTTTGAGCCCAATGTTGCCAGAAGCCAGTTCCGAAAATTGTGCATCAAGTATAGGGATGCAAAAGCATAATTAAAAAATACTTCCAGAGAATTAAATTAACTTTTTGGGCTCTTCGTTTCGGAATAAAACTTTTAGATCAGTATTGGCACTTTCCGTTTGTACAATTTTTGTTGGAAACTTGTGGTATGTAGCAAAATTATTCTTCAAACCCCCACTGAATTCCTAAAATTCCAAAAAAGGCTGAGACGGAGGAGCCTAAGCATCATATTGCATATTATCTTTGGTCTCGTGCACCCCTGATTCGGAAACTGTAAATGATAATTATTATACTAAGAAGCGCCAAATTTTTCGTTAAAATAAGTATTGACCAAAGATTTCTCGTCATTTTCAGACAGGAAAGGAGAAACCGACCCTCTCCTTTAAATGGTGTTCCAGCTACACCAGTACAGAAGTTCGAAATACTTCTCAACCAATTGAGGTCAACACGGTAAACAGAAATGCTAGTTTCTTGGCTATTTTTGTCCAAAAGGTGGCCACTCTTCGTAGGAGAAGGTCTTGCGAAAGGTAGGTTCAAAACACAGTTCCCAGAGTTGCCAGGTGAGGTTTCACCCACAGTACTATCACAAGGCTGCTGAATGCGCTTTTCACAATATTTACAAGAAACTGTTATGAGCATTTATGACGCACCAGGACACGGGATATTTGCTTGCCTACAAAAACTTAAGAGAGTATCAACCCTTTTTTGTATCAATGTAAAAAGTACCACATTTTTGAAATGACTGACACAAGGGAATTATCCAGCTTACATTTTTCTAATAGCCTATAACATAGCAATGGTAATAATTTTTGTATCATTTTCCTTGTTTAAGATTTTACTTTGAAGCCTTTAGCTAACCCTTAATTTCCTGCGCTAATTAAACCAATAAAGTTGATATCCCTAAATGACAACATCCATTTTGTACTTAGAATACTAAAGTATGGATCATGTTTATTAAAGATAATCTAGCTAACTATGAACCATGAAGGAAATGGGTCTTTTTTGGTCGGAGCCTCGGCTCACTTAGGTGAATCTGCTCGAAATAGGAATAATGACTCCGAACTAAATGTACTTACATTCTCTCCATACTTGAGAAACATTATCTAATGTTTCTCAAGTTTCTACAAGACGACCTATTGTTTCTACAAAACGACCAATTTTCGAAAAAAAATTTAGCATTTTATAACAAAATTACCAAAAATATCTTCATCGATTTTCTTTGTTGTTAGATTGATCTGACAACTGAAACAGGGGTGTATGCAGGGGAATCGACTCCAGGACCCGCCACCCTGAAATCCCAAATTGTTCCAAATTCCTAGGCACTTCTTATGCAAATTATTTAATAAAACTAGCTTTGTTATTATTGGTCCCCCTTTAGGAAATTCTGACATACGCACCTGAATTGAATACCTAAAACATGATTGGGAATAAATCTTTGAAACAGTCAGACAAAGGGGGGAATTATCAAAATACTAACCTTTTTGTTGCCAACGAGAATAATTGGCACATTTGGGCAGAAGTGTTTCACCTCTGGAGTCCATTTTTCGGGAATATTCTCCAAGGAGTCAGGAGAATCCACTGAAAAGCACATCAATATGACATCTGTATCTGGGTAAGATAGGGGACGAAGTCTGTCGTAGTCTTCTTGGCCAGCGGTATCCCACAATGCCAGCTCAACCTATTAGAGAAAAATAACTTCAAGCAGGTACGTCAAACTCAACCTTTTAAAGTTTCAATTATTCTTAGAATAAGCGAAGTTTAACTATTGATTTAAATAATTAAATAAATTTGGCTAAATTAAATAATTATTTGAATAAATTTGTATTCTCCTTTATCTGATATGTATCTCCTTTATCTAAAACATTTTTTTTGCTTAAACATGAAGAACAAATCAAATTTACACAAAATACTTATATTATAGTATATACATTCGCGTAAGGTCAATTTCGGCAAGGAACCGATTTGGAGTCCATTTGGGAGTCAAAAGTGCATGGAGTCTTTGTAAAGCAATTGGGCGATCAAAGCAATTTATTTTACAACTCTTCTTTCATTCTCAAACAATTCCAAATCAAATAAGAGAGGGAGCTATCGTATACATAAACAAAAACTGAAAGTTACTACCAAAAAATACTGGGATACCCCATCTAATGCATTTGCACAATTAAATCAAATATAGATAAGTAAATGTATGAAGGGAAGAAGCCAAGGGCAGAAGAAGAGCTTCAGTCCCCCCCCCCCCACTGGAAGGCCAAAAATGTGCGAACTACAAAATTTGGAACAACAGGAAAAATAGTAAGGCGCTGGCAGTGAGCTAACAGCACGAAGGTACGTAGAGATGAAGCTACTGCGAAATGGCATTCTTCGGGAACGAGGGTATGGCAAATGCAGGCGTATAGAGATGCATAGCTCCTAGCCTCTCCAGTTTCGCAATATATTTTCAAATTAGTATCATATTTAAGTTAGATCAAATCCTTTTTTTTGAGTTATCTTTTGAGGAATGTCCAATATTGAAAAGTAGATCCTCAACTGAAGGTCAAATATTTTATTTAAATTTGTAAACCAGTCACACAAAAGCATGAAGACGCGGCAGTAAAAGAAAACAAAATAATAAAACAATAAAGACAACAATTAGACACCGCAAAATACAAGACAAGCAAATATAAAAAGAAACCAGAATAAAAAAGACTTCTAAGCGAACGAGTAACACAAACATTTACTTTCTAATGTGCCCATTATCTTACCACTGCAATATATGGCTCCAGTCATGTGACATATTGTCTCACAATACTTGTTGAAACGGCAGTACATGGATCAGTTATATTACAATAAATAAACACAAATGAGTTTCGGGTCCAAGGAGGACCCGAATTTAAGAAACGATAATAGCACCATCTAATTTATATAATAGATGTGCGAAACAAAATCTTCAAAACGGCACTAGATACTATATATACTGCTGAACAGCAACGTTAAACAATCATACAAGAATTGAATTATTATTATTCTTAAAAACTATTGAAAAATCTGTCACAATTAAACACACGACAAAACGGAGTATGAAAAAAAAACACAGTACATCACTGCTTAAGAATGTGGGACCGATCATTTAAATTGTCATCTATTTTTCTATTATGTTTCGCTATCCTTCTGGCGATGGCAACCTCTGGGTCAGCAACCTTGAATTTCGCAATAGCGAGCGAATTTCTATACCATGGAGGCAGATAAAGCAGATACCTGGCAAAACGAAATAACATGGTTCGGATTTTACTCTTGTCAGTTATAGTTACGAGTTTCCAGAAGGGTGTGGTGTAGAGGATATGGGGAAGGGCAACAGCATTATGTAGACTTGCAAGAAGAGGTCGGTTGAATCGAAGTTTACAAGATACAGTGGAAGCGTAAGCTGCTGAGATTCTACGGATGTGTTCAAGAAGAAGTTTTCGTGCGTGTCGGATAGAAGAAGCAATAAGGTGATCTATAGGTTGAAAAGAGCTAGATCCAAGCGTGATGGAAGGGGCAGAGGAATCTGTTTTCCAGTTAAATAGGACAATATGACTTAGAAGAGTTGAATTCAAGTCCAACTTTCTGATATACCGTCTCAAGGATTCCAAAAATTTCGGGGATACGTTGAAGAATTCGACTAAGGTTCAGGACATCGTCAGCATAGCATATCCAAAGAAAGGTTTACAGAATACAAAATCAATGAAGGTGGGTACAAATCTTGTGCTTCCAGTACATAGTAATTAAAGAGGTCAGCAGAGGTGACGGCTCCTTGGCGGGCCCCTTTCTTAACTGGGATAAGTTGTCTACGCGGAATCGGGGGCATGGTTTTAACTGGGGGTAGTTTCAGGCGGATATGAAGCCTTGAATATAAATCCCGAAGAGAACGAATAATGACCAGATTCCATGCACGTTTATCAGCTTTCAGAAGCATAGCTGCGTGGATAAGAGAGTTGAATGCACGTCTGACATCATGTCCCCCAAAACGCATCAGAAACGCATCAAGATCAGTTCAAGACAGAAAGTAAACTTTAAATGTTCAGGACTTGCCACACTGTACTGTTTTAGTGCACTTGGGGATTAGCTGCTTCAGCGACAGTTCGTCTAAATCTTCTGGCACTCGCTTAATCACCGTGACAAAAGCAGGCTCCTTGAGGGAAAATGTCGAGCGATGGTTCGGCACGTTTAACATTTTCGACTATCTGGCCCGCGGTTTTCTTGGACCAAACAACCACAAGTTTCCACTTGTCGTTAGAGCGGCGTAACTCGGCTATATCATTCGTATTTGGGTACACCTTGTTGATTAACGTTTTTCGTTCATTTGGGCCTTTTAGGTCTTTTGGGGGGTTCTTAAGTATCACAGGGTAGAGTGGTGAGGGGGGGGTGTGGATTGAGGAGGCTGGGACTCGCCAGGCAGACTGATCAGGAAGCAGCTATCATTCAACATAAATCCATTTAATTCCCTTAAAAGTTTATTTAGTTTTGAAACTACTGTGGTTTCAAGAATAGACTCGCCGATGGTAGATACTTCACCCGGACTGAAAATTACAAACTTCGGGATCAAAATATTTTGCTTTGCCGCTGTGACTAGCGACTTGCACATATCAGTAATATCATTATCCATGGCATACGAAACCATCCGGATTTGGATATCCAGCTCACTATGAAGGGTCTTCTTAGCTTGTAAAACTGCATCCTGTTCGAAACTAATTAATAGCACTTTTGACAATCAGATCAAGTTTTACACCTTCTGTGAGTGATCGACGCAAAAAGTTCAAAACGGGGCTAAACACCAACTTTTCAACCATCTTATTTCACTCGTAAGCAGCCACAACCCAAATCATAATCGATAAATCAAAGTCAAGAGACTGTCGTTCACCCGGTAATGTAATGGTGACGTCACCCAGTAGCAATAATAGTTTTACTTAGGTCAGGACCTATAATCCTTTGCCAAAGATTGAAAAATCTGACACACAGGGATTAAATTCACTTAAAAAGCTTACTGATTTGTTAATGGAATATCCGATTTAGTAAATGTGTATAAATATCACTAATTTATTCACCAATACTTGTCTGGAATTCAATCTGACTTCTACTAACTTCAAAAACGTAAATACCTCCTTTGTAGAAATTTTTTTCTAAAAATGGTTAAGAAAGTTAATATTTTTCTTTCTTTTTTATCCCTATTTTTTCCCATTTCCTTCTTCTCCCTTTGATTGATTTTTTAATATTCCTTTTTTGCCAAGTTTGCTGGGTTTGTTCGCCTCAAACTTTTTTCCCTTTTTGAAGATATTGCGTATTTATATAGTCATCACAGGCTATTTTTTCTTAGGCTACTTCATTACATTTCACATTTGTAATTTTTCTACAGCAAAGGTAAATATTTTCAGAAATAAATTTTAGACTTGGAAGCACAGAGTCAAATGATCAGGTATTTATGGAGCTACATTTCGCCTTTTTATTGCGGTAAGATATTCGGGCGATCGTTAATACGGGTTGTTCGCTGATAGAGGCCAATCAAACCAGAGAGCCATTTGGGGGGTCAAGGGTGGGCCAGTGCCCACCCCAGATTTTCCAGGAGGCCCAAGCTTCCACCACAAAGGGCCCTTTGCCGGCCATAATTATCCATTATGTCCAACATTATCCATTCTGTTCAATTGATTTGAAATTACTGCACGCCTATTAACCAAAAAGCGTAATTACATGACGACCCTTGGGTTAATTATGCTATTTACTATTAATCATTGTAAACTTTGAAAGTAGGTTAGATTCATAATAAAAGTCTCAAGTTCTGTCAAATGCCCATTTCCTAGGCCTCTAAAGACGAGAGCACAGAGAGAAGTAGAAGACTTTACATCATTAAGCCTATTAGCTTTTTAGTTAGGTAAATATAAAGGTATTAATAGCCATTAGCATTAGAACTCAAAAGATCACCAAGCATCTGAAACAATTTGTGACAACTTCGACGCTAGGAAAGAGCTTCGTCCAATCTGGAAATCGGACTACTACTTTGGCGGATGAAATGAAGCGAGAGTACTCCGAGACTTTCGACCGTCTACTAGCCGAATTTGACAGAAGGTTCACAGATAACTTGCCAGTGCTGAGCACACTCGAAGCCTTGGGTCCAAGCTCGACAAAGTTTATGGACACAGAGTTGCTCAAGCGTTTCTCTGCTCTTTACGGCGAGCTGGATATCGACGACATTCTTCTCGAATCTCAAGCTCGTATTGCCAAGCGTTTCTTGCTGGATGAGGAAAAAAAGCCGGAAAACTTCCTAGACATTGTCGACCATCTTCAGGCATTACCAGTGGCTTACTCAGAAGTAATTAAAGTACTTCGTATTGCTGCCACACTTCCTGTGACAACAGCAAGCAATGAGCGTTTGTTTTCTAGCCTAGAAATAGTGAAAAACTACCTGCAGTCTACAATAGGAGAAGATCGTCTCAGTCACCTCCTTTTGATGTTTACAGAGAAGGATTTAGTAAAAAATTGGACTACGACCAGCTTGTTGACGATTTTGCAAAGATGAAACCTCGGCGACTCCCCTTGTTACCTTGAGTGTTGTAATATTTTTTTCTCTTGTTATGTTTTTCCTTTTTGTAAATATATTTGATCTGTAAGATTTCTGCTGAAGGAAAACCTAGATTTTGGGTACAACCCTCAGCATGCTATTGAAGATTACTTTCACCGACGCATTGTTTACTTAAATAAGAAAGTTTCTCGCTGAAGAAGGCCAGCCTGTAGTCTGGTTGAATTTTCCACTTTCAGTTTTATCACTTAACCTCCTTGATTGTGATCTTCGATGTTATAATTAATCTTAGAGGTCAGTGTGGCTGAGATCCACAATCAGTTACAGTACATTTCCAAGCAACACACGGGAGCTGAGAATGCGTTTTTACTTAGAATACTCGATCATGTGCTGCCAAAACCCAAGAAAACATTTTACAATGAACTGAACTTGGTGTTAATAATTATGTTGTCTTTCGTCGAAAGTACTTGAGATTTTGCAAAAAAAAAAGATTAATTTGAAAAACATTTTTCTACGATAGGGCAAACATATCTTATAAAAAAAATCTTAACTGTTTGATTAAAGCTATATCTAATACAATTAGATTTTTTGCCAAAGATCAGGTACTTTTGGTTAATTTCCCCGATGCAAGTTTTTGGCATGTAATTTTTTCGTTTTAATAGGTCACCATAAGGCAACAATTTTGTTATCAGTTGATAGCCGAGATTCAGCTTTATCCTGCAGCTACACTTATGAATCCTGCTTTGCGTTTTTATTCAGATTGAAAAATATGAATACGTTGAAAATATGCAAAAAATGCATATTTTTAAATAAGTCCAGATCAATCACCAGGAAAAAGTCGAATTTATATCACAATCTGGATTGGTGAATAAGGCCTGAAACTAATGCATTCAATTATGTAAATATCTTATCCTTCTGGTACAAATTAAAGCGAGAGGCATATCGCAAAATCACATGTCACGAAGGGAGCATGAACCTTATACATTCTTTATTGGATAAGAAATTGGTTGAATCATATCTGTACCGGGGGGAAGCACACAGGGAAGGGCACAGAGAGAATTTCTAACTTTCTTTAGAAAATGGACTTTTTCAAGTTTTCAGAGTTCTTCATGGGTTTTTTAGGTTGATAAAAGATTTTTAGGAATCATTTTACAGGATTAATTTAAGAGAGATCTGCTACAAGATTTTCAACTATCCCATACCATTACAAAAATTATTATGACGTCATTTTATGTGATGACTTTAAACTTGAAAAAGTTGATTATTAAATAGTATGCAATTATCGTAATTTTCATAAAACAAAGACTTCTTGTGAACATTCTAGACCTATGACCCACTAGCAATAGCAAAAATTATTGCCGGACTGGAAAAAGGGCTATCAAATTCGAAGCGTGAGCTAGTCTTATCATGTTTACCTAAAAAGCCAAATAAAAAATTGGGCTTACAGGCTAACGGATCTGCAGAGCAACCATAAACGAAATACTTTTTAAGACACAGCAAGCGTGTGTTTTCGTGAGCTTTATGCACGTTTCCTTCCATTTCGTGTCATTTACACTCCATGTTTTGTTTCCCTGTTTTGTCATTGTTCTCGTTCCTCTTATGCTTTTTTTTTCAACAGTATATTTGTTTTGCATTTTATAGCAACAAAAACTTGCGTAATAGTGAAAGAATAAATTCATTCACTTTGCTAAATAGTGAATGAATCACTATTACTAAATATATAAATGTTTAGGAAAAATGATATTTACTCGTCTTCATAGTACTTTAAACCTTTTTTCGAGACTTGTAGGATATACCCCCTCCATCTCAAGGAGTGAAATCAGGTTAATCCTAATAAAATATACCTAAGTATGATTAAAATATAATACTTTAGAAACAAATTTGGGCTACATATTGGCGCATTAGGGGGAGGGGGGAAGGTATTGCGGGTCTGCATGCCTGATGTGTTAGCTACAATTATTATGATATTATGAAGTAAGAAATGTTTTATAACTTCACACTGTCCAAATACTTTACCCCCACCCCCTACCTAATGTGCAATTATATAGCCCAAATTATATATTTTCCATATATTCTGTCAATTCTCTGTCTTGCCTCACGCTAAGTTGAAAGAAACTAGCAAAAAAAAAACGGTTTTACAATGCATCTATGGATGAACAACTTGAAATGCAGGTGGTATATAATACAAGTACTTGTTTTTCGTTTACACTTGACATAAAAAGAAAAGATATAATATCTTTTGAGTTTTCAAAATAAATCATACCTGTTTGGAGTCAACTTCAATGTCTGCCACATAATTTTCAAAAACAGTTGGGACATAGACTTCTGGGAACTGATCTTTGGAGAAGACAATAAGAAGGCAGGTTTTACCACAAGCACCATCACCCACTATGACTAGTTTCTTCCGTATAGCCGCCATTCCTGGCATAAAACATGTAAGAAAATAAATATGAAAAATAAATTAACTACTAAAACAATTAAGGCACTCCAGAAAAGGGTTAATTTCTGAAATTGCAGAAAAAAAAGTATTTTACGCACAATTTCTTTAAAAAATAAAATGTATATTACAATAAAAGGGTACAAACTATCAACAGTTTACTTGTTTGGCCCTGGCTTCACTTGACTGGTGACTGGACCTTTGCAAATGGCCCTAGGTTCGTTCAGACATAAAAATTCATAAAATAAATGAAAATCTTTATGTAATGCCGTCTATACAAATGGCTACTTTTTTCGTGCCGTCATATTTACAGCTTATTTTTTCCAGTTTTTTTTTTGGAATTTTTACAGCCTAATAGCAGTCTCATGTTTCCAAAACTATTCTTCAAACATTTCAATTTTCTAGCTTGAATAGTTTAGCTTCCAATCACTGACCAGATAAATGGATTAACACTTTTATCTATAAAGATATCAGCCAAAGCTGACTTCTATAGACATATTTGTATCCAGCTTTTTACTAAGAAAGAGAGGGGGATCCATATGTAGCTAGATTTTAAGCCTTTTAGTGAAAAGATAGGCATGCTGCATTTAGTTTTAACTGAAATCCAGCAGGGATTTCAGCTAGTAGAGTTAGGAAGCACAATGTGAACCCATGACTCCTCCAAGAAAAAATTGTGTTAAAAGATTGGCAACCTTCCTCTTATTTGAGAAAAAATAATGCAAATATTTTCAGTTAGTATTATTTGGGAAGCACAAACGGAGCTAGTCAGCCTGTTTTCTTAAAAAATACTATACAAATCACTTTTATAAAATATTTAAGCAATTCTACCCGGTGAATGGATATTTATGAATTGAGCCGCAATCCAAGGGGTTATATACTAGATCATTTCTTATTCACATAAGGCATGAATGTACAACTGGAAAAATAATTAAAAGATATAATCATGATCTCATGAGACAAATAGCAAGCCATCCCTTACAACAAATACATTAGGCAAATGAATGACATTAGATTTCACAAATAGAGTATCCATTCAGTACCTGGGTCCTTAAGTTTTGAAATTAATCAACTCCAGTAAACAAACAAAGAAGAAAGGTTGCAGAAAACATACAATAATGGCTTTCATAATTACAAACGAATCACTTGATTAAAAAAAGGTTCTGTAGTTTTTGTGGGTTTTGTACTTTAATGGACGTTAAGAATATCATAGAGAAGGGGTTTGAGCATTTTAATAATTATTTGAATTGGGAAGTAAAAAGCATTTAGTATCCAATGAGTAAAATGGTTATTCTTTTTTGGGTAAAAATGCAATTTCTCCCTTATTTAAGTGCATTTCCCTAGGAAGTATATACTTACAAAGTTGGGAGTCAAGTTGGAATTTATGAGCCAAAATGCTCAATTGCTTTAAAACTTATTTTGAGATAAACGCATTGAAAATACTTGCTTTATAGTTCACCATTTTAAGTGGAATTAATAAAATAAACTGAAAGAAAGGAACAGCATCAAAACTTAAAACGAACAGAAACTATTCCGTATATGAAGGTTTGCCCCCTCATCGATACATTGCTTTTTACACTAGGCCTAAAGCTGTTAGCGCTTTTACAAAAGCTTCCGATTCTAATTAATCGGCCCCTGTATGTAAGTAGCCGTTCTTAAAAAATTGGGATAAACAGTCAAACTTTAGCGTGGAAAATAAGGTATTGAGGAGGGGGCAGCCCTTCTCATACGCAATAATTTCTGTTTCGTTTTGAGTTCTAATTTTGTTCCTTACTTTCAGAAAAAAAAAAAATAAATTTAGTTTCTGATCGTCTTTCCAATAATGCCGGGAAATCTGACTCATCCTCCATGAAATACTCCTTCCCTCTCACTAGAAACTCCACCGTGAAAATTTCATCCAATATAAAGCCCACCCCCCTTCGTCAAATTCCCTCCGGATAGTTCCATCCTCGCTGAAAATCCCTACCCCGTAAAGTTTCTTGCAGACAATTCAGCCTGAAAAGACAATTCTCCTTAACATACTCTCATAAAAAAAAAAAAACTTAATTTCTAATCTGTTTCTTGATCACTCCGGAAATGCCCCCTTCCAAAAAAACAAAACACAAGGGAAATAACTCCCACATAATTATTATTTATTTGAATAGTATATTTATAATAATTATAATAATTATAATGATTATTTTAAGTCAACATCAAGTGTGCACAGAGTGGGCGTAGGATAACTTGGAAAAATTTTGATAGGTTAATTATGCTAGTTGATTTTAAGCTGGCAGACCTACCCCTGGCGCGAGTCTGTTTTCTTTGCCCAAGGCTTTGAATGGATTGGGATAGAGGAGCGTGTGTAGTTGTTGGCCTCAGGCGGCTTGGAACTGCGGTGAATTGTTAGTAGTAGTAGTTACCTATATTTTATACTCTATGGAAGACAAGTATCCAGTAGCTTGTGCTAGGCTAAAAATGGAACACTATTGTCAAACATTAGATGGCACGTGTGTTGTTTCTTTAAGCACTACTGCCAGTTTTCATTCTTATATACTTTTCATATACTTAGAAGCAGTGTTAATTATTTTTACTTCTCAAAGGCAAATATACCAAAACAAAACTATCGAATGTTATATATATATCCCGTTGTTGCACAAATACAACTTGGAATGACATATTTTTTTCAATATTAGCTTACTCTCATTTCCATCATTATTGGAATATTGAAAAGCATTAAAACATCCCATTCCTATATCACAATTCTGATACTAACATGAATTCCAGTCAAGATAATTGGGGAAATGCCAAGGCACCAAAGAGGTTGTGACAGGAAAAGCAATATTTATAAAGAGAATGCCAGTAAATACTACGAGTCAGTTGACTAGGCGTCCCTATAATTATAATGGATGAATGAAAAGAACTGAGCTGATAACCAAAACAACAAGCATATTCTCTGTATGTATTTAATTGTTTATACACTTCAACTGTTTTTCATCACAAGAACACATGGTCTAAGTTAGAAGTTCCAAACTTAATCTAAAAGAGGACCAATTTGTTTTTTGTTTTTTTTTCAAAATACGGATGCGGACGGGATTTTAATCAGACCCTTTAAATCAAGTGATACAAGTTGTCACAGAAGGAAATTGTTTTGCCAAGGACGAGGCATTATTTTGAAGATCCGGATACCTTGAAGTTTTCTAATTCAATATTTTTGTTTCAAATTATTCACTCAAGGTACACGGGATGCCTTTGACACACATTGTATAAATATCTACAAAGTGGAAGGGGAGGGGGATGAAGATTTGTCTAGCATTGTGTTAGATGCTTCAAAAATACATTATGTACCCCAAATATCTTCAAAGAAGAAGAAACAAAAAAAATATTTTATTGAGCTATCCTTTTTTGGCCAACCATCTAGGACTAAACGGTAAGCAGGCCGCCCATGTTTGGGGTGGGAGGATATCGTAGAGAAAGATTTAAGAGAAATGGGAACACAAAACTTCAATATAACACCTGTCTCAAAAAAACCTCACATTCATTCTGCAGCACTTAGCCAAGATGTGTCAAGTAAATAGCATCAATCAACAAAGATTTTCTACCAGAAGCATTAAAACCCCCAACCCTCAGGAATAACACTAAATCACTTCTGGCTGACTTGAATCTCGCCTCATCAGAGAAGTCTCAAACTAAACCATCCATCATATGATGGAAAGTTTTACAAACCAATTTCTGTGCTGACACCACTATGGAAAATCAAGCAGTTGGTGGTAATAAACGGTCAGTAAGGTGCGACCCGGCTCAATAGTAACCGAAACTCTAAAAAACGGGTATTTTATACCCATAGATATATCAAAAGAATTGGCTTATTATACTGATTTCAAATGAATAACTTTCATTGAGTTTAGTTTTACCCATCAAAAGCTACAAACCTGAGAAAATGGGCGTCCTAGCACGCCCAGAAAGCACCAAACTCGACAAAGCACTGGAGTAACCCCCTAACGCCCCCAAAGAGAGCGGATTCGGTCCGGTAACGTCAATCATGTATCTACGACATTTGCTTATTCTACCCACCAAGTTTCATCCCGATCTCTCCACTCTACGCGTTGTCCAAGGTTTCTGGTTTCCCCCTCTTACTCCCCCAATGTCACCAGATCTTGTCGGGATTTAAAATAACAGCTCTGAGACATGAGTTCCTTCTACATATCAAATTTCATTAAGATCCGGTCACCCATTCTTAAATTAAAAATACCTCAACTTTTCTAATTTTTCCAAATTAATGCCCCCTAGCCCCCCCCCCAAAAAAAGAGCAGATTCAATACGGTTATGTCAATCACGTACCTAGGACTTGTTCTTATTCTTCCTATCAAGTTTCATCCCGATCTCTCCACTTTAAGCGTTTTCCAAGGATTATGTTCCCCCCCCCCCATCCCCTATTTCTCCGGATCCAATTCGAATTGAAATTGGAGCATCTGAGAAATAAGATCTTTCTATACCTCAAGTTTTATTAAGACCCGATCACCCAATCGTAAGATAAAGATACCTCAATTTTCACGTTTTCCAAGATTTCCAGTCCCCACGAACTCCCCGCAAAGACACAGGATCCGGTCAGGATTTAAAATAAGAGATCTGAGTCACGAAGTCCTTCTGAATATGAAATTTCATTAAGATCTGATCACTCCTTTGTAAGTTAAAAATACCTCATTTTTCTAATTTTTCAGAATCAACCCCCCCCCCAACTCCCCCAAAGAGAGCGGATCAGTTCCGGTTATGTCAGTCACGTATCTAGGACTTGTGTTTATTTTTCCCACCGAGTTTCATCCTGATCCCTCCACTCTAAACGATTTCAAAGATTTTAGGTTCTCCCCTCCAACTCCCCCAATGTCACCAGATCCAATCGGAATTTAAAATAAGAGCTCTGAGGCATGATATCCTTCTAAATATCAAATTTCATCGAGATCCGATTACTCGTTCATAAGTTAAAAATTCCTCATTTTTTCTAATTTTTCCCAATTAACCACCCTCTCCCCCCAACCAGATGGTCGAATCGGGGAAACGACTATTTCTAATTTAATCTGGTCTGGTCCCTGATACGCCTGCCAAATTTCACCGTCCTAGCTTATCTGGAAGTGCCTAAACTAGCAAAACTGGGACAGACAGACCAACAGAATTTGCGATCGCTATGTGTCACTTGGTAAATACCAAGTGCCATAAAAGAATAAATAGAAGCCTTGAAAAAAGACAAGGTTGATTTATTAGAGGCTAAAGTTATCTTAGAAGCAAAATTGACAGTTCTCGAGGCAGATATTAACAAAATGCAAAACGATTCAGGTAAGAAAGTCTAATCTTGATTAAGAATATCAAAATGAGGCAACAAATTTATCTTTGTGGGCGATGCTAATTTGCTTTTTTAGGTGGTTTGCGTGGTATTTGTTGTTATTTTTGTTTTGTTTTTTAACTAGCATAACGAGGACAGACAGACCAACAGACCGACATCACCCTGACCAGATCTGGTGACATTGGAGGGACATCGTTATATCTTAGTCTAATATTGCAATAGAAGTTCACATATCAAGGGTATCTTGCCATGGCAAATAGTTTGGGACTCACCTGATCAGTCAGCACACTATCTTCACTGACTGGCAACTACAGGGTCATCCTATTGCTGGTAAATGCAATTCAAGGTAATAAAAAGCTATAAAATTATTTACAAATCTAGCCCGAAATCTATATAGAAATTAACAGTTAATCGCATTGATAGGCTACTGATTTATAAAAAGCAGAATCTAGTAGTTGAATTAGGTGATTGAACTTTCTAGAATGAATACAGGGCCTAAAATATCCCCTGGGAAGGTATTTCCAAGCTACTGTGCTCATTCTTTTCTTATTTCTAGGGGTTAGAAGATTGCATACATTACAGGAGAAAATTCTGATGAAAAAAATGTAGGTTACTCAAAATTTGAGTTTTCAATCTCTTTACCATTGGCAGAAGTCTTCAAAAATGCAATTCCTGTTATTTCAATAGAATACTAATCTACATCAGGGGTTGGTAAATACATGATTACATAGTGGCATAGGGAAAAGGTGAACACACTACTTAATTATTTTTTTATATTCTCTTTCCAAATAGACTTATCAATTCACTTGCGAATGCCCCCTCCCCTTCTGATGATCTCATGTATAGTGCTAATAAGGTATTTCTCTGTTGCAGCAATCTAGTCATAGATTATAGCCCCTAAATTAAACTGGTTATCTTCTCAGTCTGTAATTTATCTCTTTGTGTGACTGAGTGCACAGTTTACCAAAATGTTATTTGACCTGACTTTAAAAAGAGTATAATAATGGAAAGAAACATGCCAATCTTATTACTATAAACGTCCTGCACATTATAAAGTAAGAACTTCATTGTCTTCTTTCAGGTTTTGTTTACTCCTTGGGCTACATATGAGACCATCAAGGGGATGTAAGATGGCCTTTGTTCTAGATACGTGATTGACATAATTGGAACGGATCCGTCCTCTTTTGAGGATCTGGGGGGTGTTAATTTGAAAAAATTAGAAAAATTGACCATATTTTTAACTTAAGAATGGGTTACCGGATCTTAATGAAGTTTGATATTTAGAAGGAACTTATGTCTCAAAACTCTTATTTCAAATCCCGACCATATCTTTTGACATTGGCGGGGGTGGTTGGAGGGGGAAATCGGAAATTATGGAAAACGCTTATAGTGGAGGAATTGGGATAAAGCTTGGTGGGTAGAATAAGCAAATGTTGTAGATAAGTGATTCACGTAACCGTAGTGGATTCACTCTCTTTGGGGGAGTTAGGGGTAGGGTTCAGTGCTTTGGCAAGTTTGGTGCTTCTGGACGTGCTAGGACAATGAAAATTGGTAGGCGTGTCAGGGACTTGCACAAATTGACTTAATAAAGTTGTTTTCCCTGATTTGACCATCTGGGGGGCTGAAGGGAGAGGAAAAATTAGAAAAAATAAAGAATTTATAACTTACGAGTGGGTGATCAGATCTTAATGAATTTTGATATTTAAAGGACCTCGTGACTCAGAGCTCTTATTTTAAATCAGGACCAGCATAAAACCTCTGATTTTCCTTTTAAATCAATCTATTGACTCTTAGGATTTTGCTAAAGCTCATACCATATGAGCTCTTGGCTCTTCCAGCCTTGTCACAAGTGTCATATGAGCTCTTAGCTCTTGTTTAAAAACTGGGGAGGCAAGAGACATTACAACTTCAAGCTTTACGACACACAAGTCCCTTATATAGAAGACTGATGACTTGGGTGAACAAGTGGAAACAGTATGCTTAATCAGTCCCATGGCTGAACTAGCCCCAGCAGCAGACCTCTTAGCATGAGTTCTGAATTTTAGTTCATTGTCAATAGTGACACCAAGATCCTGCTCATTATTTACAGAGGAGGGCAAGTAGCCTAAGAAAAAATAAGAGCAGCAAGGATTCAGTTTGCAAAGTGAATCACATGGCACTTGGCAACATTGAATTCAAGAAGGCAGGCCTCAGCCCATTGAAGATTATTGAAGATTGAAGATTGCAGATGACCATTGAAGATTATTATAGGCCAAACAGTTGAAGATTATTTTGTAGCAGGGCATGACCTTCACAGGATGAAGCTGGTCCAAGAAGCTTCAGGTCATCTGCATAAAAAGTTGATTTACTGCTGATAATGGAAGGAACATCATTGATGAAGATATTAAATAGTTTAGGAATATCTGCTTATCACTAAAATCTCCCGACGTGTAGATATTTGTATCAAGTGCCCAGCATGTAAATACGGATCAACATCTGTTAATACTCAAAATGCTAGTGTTGAGAATATCGTAAAAGCTACAATAGATAGCATGAAAAATGAGATTATTGATAAAATCCCAGCTCAAGCGCCCTTTCAAGAAATTGTCCAAGCATCTTTAAAGGACTTGGAAACATCATTAAAAGCTGAAATCTCACAAACTGTCAGTGAGATAAAATCACAAGTGTCAGCACTGGAAACCCGGGTGTCCGAAAAATGCTCACTCTCTGAAATGCGTTCCGAAGTCCAGACGGTAGTTCTTCAAGAGACAACAAGCATCAAAGCCAATCTTACCCAGCATCTTGATAGTGAGATCCAGCGCCACTTTTCTGAAGAAAGGGACAGACAACGTAGAGCCCTTAACATTGTTGCGTTTGGGATCCCTCCGCAACCCAATGACCAACTATTCATCAAGTCTTATATTGATCAAAAGTATAAGCTCAGAGACGTTCACATCAATAATGTGAGAAGACTTCCGATCCCTACTAATTCTCTGCCATCTGCACGCCCTCCTCCTGTCCTTTTTACTGTCCCAAGCCTGGACATCAAAAGGTCAATCATCAACCGCTCCCGCGAGCTCCACGAGGATATACAATTTCGTGGTGACGCATCCAAGACAGAGAGAAACAGGAGGAAGGCTTTAGTTGAGGAGTTGAAAAGAAGAATAAGCTCAGGTGAGCCCAACCTCATGATCTTCAAGGGCCAAATCGTTCCAAAAAACGAGGCTGCTCATCGCAGTTGGGAAGCGCCACCCCGGTCCCCTCCAAAGCAATCCACGATGGAAACCTAGTTATATCATCGCATCCTCATGTAAATAGTTTTGTTTCCCCAGTGCTTCGTTTTGATAAATCGTCAGTTGATATTTCTTGTGAAGCTTCATCCAATCCTTCTCCAAATATTTCCCATGCCGATTTAAGAGCTATTTCTGCTAATGTTAATTCAAATGTTATATCTAATAATTCGCTCGTGTCATGTCAGAATTCAGCAGATTCAAGTTTTTCAAGTACTATATCTGATCTTACCTCTGAATCTCAACAGCCAAATTTCCCGAGTCAGAAGCCCCTTTCTGAAAATACTTTCCGTGTTCTTTCAAGCAATGTTGACTGTCTGACAAACAAGCTTCTAGAATCCGAAGTGCTTCTTAGGGAGGAAGCAGCAGATATTGTGAGTTTTGTTGAATTGTTACCGAAACATAGTTTTTTGGCGGTTACTGAAACATCCCTACAGATCTCGGAATATCAACTATTTAGCAACTTGGAGCATTCAAATTGTCGAAGAGGAGTTGGTGTTTATGTAAGAGATGGTATCCAGGTTAGTGTTGTAAATCCTACTATGCTTGTAATATCTTTGATAGAAAGTGTATGGCTTGATATCTCCATTGCTAATAAAAATTTGCGTCTTGGGTGCGTTTATCGAAGTCCAAGTGCTCCTTCCCTTGAAGATAGTGAATTGGCCCTCAAAACTATCATTGATGAAATGACATCTTCAATTTCCCTTCCTAGCTCATTTGAGTTAATAATCACTGGAGATTTTAATTTTCCTGCAATTGAGTGGGTTGAAGGAACTGGACATATTTCATCTAATAGTAGAGACTCACCTTTTTTATCTTGCCTATCAAATAATTTTCTTCATCAGACTATAGATAAGCCTACACGCTATAGAACTGATCAGAATCCCTCGCTGTTAGACTTTGTCATTTTGCGTGATATTGATTCCCTCATTCGTAATGATTATTTACCGCCAATTGCTAGTAGTGACCACCTAGTTATTCTGTCTGTGTTGTCCCTAAATAGTCGTCCTCAACCTAAATTTCGTCCTCAGACTTTCACCGACTATGAGGCAATACAGTAGGAACTTTCATCTGCAAACTGGTCAATGCTTATCACCAGTGACATCAATGAGTCGTGGCTAAATTTCAAAAAAACTCTTCTTGCTCTTGAAAAGAAACATTCCAGGGTTATTTTTAGGAAACAGCCCAAAAAACTTCCCTTCCTCACTAAGGAAGTTAAGAAGCTGATTAACCAGAAATCTAGAGCTTGGAAACGGTATGTGAAGAAGAGGAACCAGGAGACCCTGTCATTTTATAAGGCAGTACGGAATCGTGTAACAGATTCTGTAAAAAAAAAACTGAAATCTGCCTACGAGGAAAATTTGGCTTCTGAGATCAAGTTAAACCCAAAATCTTTTTGGAGACATGTCTCTTCTAAAAACCCAAATCATCATACTATTCCTGACCTTGTTGACCACAGTGTATTACACTCATCTCCAATAGATAAGGCTGACATTCTAAATGCACAATTTGCTTCTGCCTTTACCCAAAATTCAGGCACCTCCTCACCAGATCCTCCATTGTATGAAGTGCTTTTCCCTATGCCTGATTTGTCAGTAGGTGAATTAATGGTTTTCAATAGCCTTGAGAAGCTTGATGTAAATAAGTCAAAGGGACCAGACAGTGTTCATCCACGTCTTCTTAGGGAGTGTCGAAAAGCTCTCAGCTACCCCCTGTGCATGCTGTTCCAGTTATCTCTTCAAAATGGGGACCTACCGCATGATTGGAAAACATCTTATATAACCCCGATCCATAAAAAGGGACGAAGAGACTCGGCAGAGAATTACCGTCCCATAAGCATCACCTCTGCAGTTGTTAAGGTGCTTGAGAGATTTGTTAATAAAGCTCTAATTGAACATCTTGAGGTCAATAATATCCTTTCCACATCACAACATGGTTTCAGATCTGGTAGATCTGTGGACACTAACCTTATCCAAACATATGAATTAGTGACTACACTGCTTGATGAGGGTTTTCCTGTCGACATGATTCTTCTTGATCTGTCCAAAGCATTCGACAAAGTTTGTCATGAATTCCTCATAATCAAATTGAGGGCTGCAGGTGTCAACGAAGGTGTTGTACAGTGGATTAGGGGCTTCCTTTCTGAAAGATCACAGAGTGTCAGAGTTTTTGATTTGCAAGGAACTCCTCATTTCTCTTCTCCCACAACTGTATTAAGTGGCGTGCCCCAGGGCACTATTCTTGGACCAACACTTTTCAACTTCTATATTAACGAATTACCCACCCTTCTTTCAAATCTTATTACCCTTTACGCTGATGACTCAAAACTAGTTGGAAAAGCGGCTACTCCCTCTGACCAGCAATCAATTCAAACAGATCTTGATAGTCTAGTAAGATGGGCTAACATGTGGCTTCTGACTTTCAATGTTGACAAATGCCATGTAATTCATTTTGGAAAAAATAACAAGCATCATAAGTATTTCCTTCAAGACAACTTCCTTTCTGCTGTTTCTGATGAAAGAGATCTTGGGGTTATTGTAGATCACCAATTAAAGTTTAGCAGCCATGCTAAGTCTGTTTCATCTTCTGCAAATAAAACCCTCGGTATCATAAAAAGAACCATCTCCAGCCGACACCCTAGAGTTCTTATGAAGTTATATAAGGCGCTTGTACGTCCACGCCTGGAGGTTGGAATGTCATTGGCAGCCCCTTTCTTCAAAAAAGATAGGAAGTTGCTTGAGGATGTCCAGCGTCGTGCCACTAAGATGGTTGCCAACATGAATAAATTTCCATACGAAGAAAGACTACGTCGTTTGAAGCTGCCAACGCTGACATACCGACGGAAAAGGGGTGACATTATTTTAACCAAAAAAAATCCTCTCTAAAAATACCCTTCCCGGTCTCTTTGCACAGCCCTTGCATTCTGGTACTAGAGGACATTCTTTGAAGCTCTCCATGCAGCGTTCCACGAGTAGACATAGAAGCCACTTCTTCAGCCAAAGAATCATCAATATGTGGAACCAGCTCTCTGAGGAAAC
This sequence comes from Artemia franciscana, assembly GCF_032884065.1. Classification (NCBI taxonomy): domain Eukaryota; kingdom Metazoa; phylum Arthropoda; class Branchiopoda; order Anostraca; family Artemiidae; genus Artemia; species Artemia franciscana. Next base: position 16,234,667 of record NC_088867.1, on the reverse strand, counting down.
AGTTTCTGCTACTTCAATTGACATGTTCAAGTCCCACCTTGATAGGGAATGGCTCTGCCAGGAGTTCCTTTACAATTGGGAAGCTGCAGAGTCCTCCACAAGAGTCTAATCTAACAGCCACAATCTACACCAAACGAATTCTTTTTTTTTCTCATGGAGCATCACAAGGATGGATAATCCTTATATTGCTCCAAGCTGCGATTTAAGGTAATTTAAGGTAAGGACCCAAAATACTTCCCTGAGGAACTCAACTCAGAACATGCATAGAGGAAAAAAGAATACAATTACTAGAGTCGTTAAGCACCTGAACACATTGAGATTGCAAATAAAGAAAATCAAGGATCCAGAGCAGGGATTTCTCTTCAAGCTTGACTGCACATAATTTAATTGCAAGTCACTTGTAACACAATTTGTCAAAAGAAGCAGAATCATGTCAGCAGGCACTTCAATACCAAGCAACTTGATGATGTGATCATACAATTCAAGGAGACTGATGTCAACAGATCTACCTGAACAAAATCCATGTTGGGAACTGTGCAGAACATTATTTGCTTCAAGGTTTCTAACAACTGCAGAATTGATTATTCTTTCAAGAACCTTAACAATTGCTGATGCCATGCTAATGGGTTCATAGTTTTCACCAAGGTCCTTTCCAACTGTATAAAAAAAAAGATATGTGCAGTTTTCCAATCCTGAGATAGTCTGGAAAGATTTAATGATAACTTGAACAGCAGGAAAAGAGGTTGAAACAAAACTGGATAACATTCATTCATGATACATGGGTGAATGCTGTCTGAACTGCCAGATTTATTTAGTTTTAGGGATGTAAGTTCATTTAGAACCAATGTGTTAGTAATAAGAATTGGTTCCATGTTATGTGATACATCTTATAAAGGAGGCGTGGGGTAAACAATACTGGAATTGGAGGAAAAAAAACAGATAACAAATATTAATTGAAAATTTCAGCTCAGGATCAGTAACTGATTGACTATTATGTAGGATGTCTTTGACTATGCATCTGCTCCTACACTTTTGAGTGGCAAAACACCACAAAGATTTAGGCTTATCCTTAATTTACTCTGCCAGTTTTTCCTCAAATCTTCTCTTCAACACCTCTATTTGGTTGGTTGTTTGATTACAAAAGGATTTGAAGAGTTGAAAATTTTCTGTGGTCTCACTTTTCCTATAGCAATTTCATGCTTGGTGTTTTCTGCTCATTAGCTTGCTTACTTTAGTAGTTAAAAAAGGTAAACTTTTTACCTGTTTTGCCTAAGAAATTCAGCTGCAAGACTTTTCAATATGCAGGATTTCTGTTTTTATATTAGAGCAACTCTCATCAATATCATCAGTAATAAGCTTTTTCCAGTTAATTTTGGTAAGTTTTTCAGAGACTAGTTTGTAGTTTACATACTTTTGTTGCTTAGAAGCAGGTTGTTTGGTAGGCAGACATAATTCCTAAATAATTACTAGGTTGCTATAGCCAGCAAGTGTGGTTATCATATAAGACTCAATAAGCAGATCGGGGTTACTGAGAATAACCAGATCAAGAGTGTTGGAGACTTGACCTTCCCTAGAACAAGTTGGTTGTGAGATTGTTTGACAGAGGGAATTATCAGAGAGGACAGACAAAGAAAGAGAATCTCTATTACAAAAACCAGATCTATCAATCCACTGGATTTCAGTAAGGTTAAAGTTCCCCAAAAGGACAAGATTTTAGCTGGCGAAATTGGACATCACATGAGATAACATAGCAGCCAAATTGGATTCAGAGTCCAAAACACAGGGACCACTGGGGATTCTGTTTATAAAAATCACCTACTATAATTGAGATTGTTTTAGACTAACCTTTAGTCCATCTCTTATATATTAGCACACCCCTCTGTGGCAAAGTGGGGAATTCAGATCAGAAAAGAGTTGGTAACCTTTAATTTTGATTTCATCAGGAGATAAGACTGACAAGGTGTTTTTTGCTGAAACTGCTGTAATTGCTGCAACATCCACTTCTTCTGATACCATATGAAAGGACAGTTCAGAAAGCTCATTCTGGAGGCTATCAACATTGGAGCTATGGTACCCCATTTGTTGTGAGGTAGGAATCTGAGAGGATACAGGACTACAGTAAGCAGGAACCAAAGGACTGGTAAGGTTGTTGGATACAACACTATGAAATGACAAAGAAGAGACAGCAAGTGAGCAAGTTGTTGCAGAAGAAACACAAGAAATGTCAGCATCAGACAGGAAAACACTATCATGATCACTACTAGACAGTTGAGAGACATACTCATATTTATCTTTAAGTGTCATTTCAAGTGGATTTCCTTAGTGTGTGACTTTGCTTACCTGTACTTTTGAAGCTGGTGATATTTTATTTTTTATCCCCATGGGGATTAGCATGTGTGTTTAAATAGTTGTTAAATGCCAAATTTCTATAACAACATAGGTTATATGGCTCAGCCGTTTTTGGGGGGAGCAACATCAAATAATCAAGATGCTGTATTGGTACCAGCTGGATATTAATCCTTATTATTAATTGTTGGGGATACCAGGAGTAACCATCAAGTAAATTTACTAAGCCATTTTTTTTGTATTTTTGTGGGTAGTCTGTGAAGAAGGCAGTGATATCAAACAAGAAGAGCTGTACTGGTACTAGTGGGATTCTAATCCTTAAACTGCTGGGAACAGGTGATTTGAGTATCAGCACTTCCCACAGGTTCTGTCAAACATGAGATACTGTGAAATAATGGTTGCAAAGAAAAGGGATGCTGCCCAAACATGATAGCAAATGGAAGCTTGTCAGCCCAAAAATTCCCAAGATTTCTTTCCTGGTTGTAAATATGATCTTCAACCAGATTGAAAGGCAGTCTTATGTGATGGATATGAATAGGTGATTTGAGTATCAGCACTTCCCACAGGTTCTGTCAAACATGAGATATTGTGAAATAATGGTTGCAAAAAAAGGATGCTGTCTAAACATGATAGCAAATGGAAGCTTGTCAGCCCAAAAATTCCCAAGATTTCTTTCCTGGCTGTAAATATGATCTTCAACCAGATTGAAAGGCAGTCTTATGTGATGGATGTGAAAAATGGCTATGCATTGAATGCTTAAAAATGCCCAGCTCTAAATATGAACTTGTCACATAAATGTCTACCATTGGAGACATTCAGTGGCACTGCTTGATTTGCCAGCAGCAAACCCCCCCTCCATTGGCCAAAATTTTAAATTTGATAGCATCTAATGTTCCTAGTACTATGGTATTGTGTAAATAGTTGAAGGGGCAGTAGAAGAGCTGAAGCAAGACATTACCACTAAGATAAATCAAGTCAAGGAATGTGTTACTGATCTTGAGAAAAATTCACCATTTCAGAAGTTGAAGAACATGTTGGAGCTGCAATGTGGGAGGAAACAAATAAACTGAAACAAGCCATAAATTCTCACCTTGAAGATAAAGTCCAAAGACTGTTCAGACAGGAGAAAGATAGAGAGGGGAGAAAACTTAACCTGGTTGCATATGGTATACCCAGTATGTCAGGCAATTCATTTTGAGGAAGATGCATCCTGGGAAGATTGGGAAATAAGAAAAGCCTTATCTGCTGAGCTTAGACACCAAACTGAACCAGGAGAGACAAACCTAGCTATCAACTATGGAAAAACTGTCCAAAAAACTTGATTCATCCAGGTTGGAGCTACCCCATCCCATGGACTGTTAGACACACAAGATACTAGCCCTGCGCATAGTGTAAAAAATGATATAGAAGTGTTTATGTCACCAATTAGCACCTATGAATTCACAGACTCATCACCCTAGAAGTTCCTTATAAATGAAAGTTGAACTGATGGAAGTACATCTTTGTGCAATTCTCTATCCATTGTAAACAAGTTTATCCTCAACACAAATCACTGCCATAAGGAAGTACTCAACCAAAGAAAGCAGCAAGTAAATCAAGATTCCTCCACTCTTATAGCAAATGCTGACCAACTACTGATCATTCTTACTGAGGTGTTCCCCAAGAATGCAAGAGACTGGCTTCTAGATCTGAATGCCAGTTTGCAAGGCTAACATATAGTATCCAACTTGTCATCCAATTATTGCCACTAGGGAATGCTGGCACAGGTCAAAACCTCTTACATTATAACACAAATTAGCTACTCTACTGGATGCCCCTATGCTGAAACCATTTCCTTTAATATTTCAGTTACTGCGAATAAATCCACCCTCCTATCAGAATTGGCTGTGTATACAGAAGTCCATCTGTGCAGCAAGTCCTGAAGTGCATCACCAGAGAAAACAGATAGGAAACTAGCAGAGCTCATCTATAAGATTAGACACCCACCATGGGGACCAACTAATTGCACATGACTTCAACCTGCCCAACAAAACCTGGAAAGACCAGTTTCCCTACATCTCTTCTAGTCCTACAAGTCCAAGCACTGACATTGTTTATGACTACAGATTACAGTTATGATTACAGAGAGAAGTATTGCAATAGCCAAATCAAACTTAAAAATGTGGGCCTTGCATATGAACCTTGAATCTAAACTTACTGATGAAGCCAAGCAGCTGGAGGCAAGCAAGCTAGAGATGTAGTGCATCTCTAGCCAAGACCACAATAGATGATGGATAAAAAACTGATAACTGAGCCAGATGGAGAAGTTACAGACACTAACAAACTTGTTAACTTACTATTTAATTTATTAATAATTCATTTAATTTGTTAATTACTTGTTAATTTACTAATAATAGGGTTGTAAATTATTCTTCTATGGGTTTAGATCTGAAAATGCATTTACTACTACTTGAGTAAAACTTTAAACCATATCAATGTTTTTTTTTTAATTGTTGGGATTGAGTAAAGTTATTAAGCTGAAAACAGTTTTCTTGCACTTCATTTAAGCAGAAGATAAACTTTGCAAGGTTTCACTTTATAACACAAAGATTTTTAAACATCATCAAAGGTAAGTACCCTCTAAAGGTGGAAGGAGTAGAGGTAGGTAGGCTACTCCAAATACCTTCCCACAACATGCTATAGCCTCTAGATAAATCCCTGTGCTAATGTCATTTATTATCATGCTTTTTACCTTTATTAGTATTTTGTATCCTTTGTAACTCAATTACTCACTTGTATCCTTAGTGATTTCTGACAAGTGATTTGTGTGGCAGCAGAGTATATCTGGCATTTTGACAATAAATCACATCAGTCCAGATTTTATTAGGTAAAAAAATGGGTCAGTGTAAATTCATTGCACCCAATGCCCCTAGGCCTGGGTCTATTGGTAAATCCTGGCCTTTATATATCACTTGATGCTTTTTCATGCTCTTTCATAATTAAATAGTTGCTTCTAAGGAAAATTATCTTGTGAGCCCCTAGTGGGCTCAAAATAGCCTATTAAAAAGTCAAAAGTTTAAAAATATATTTCTATAAAAAAAAAGCTGGCTAGACAAATTTCTCATTTGTAGCTGATTTAGGATTAATAATTACTATTTTTCCCAGTATCAGGGTTCAAACAGGTCGGTTCATTTCAAATTATAGGCTCTGTCCTATTTTTATAGGATTTCCCAGGCCCAAATATAGGATTCGGAAGTCCTTGGGATCAGATTTGTGGTAGATGGTGTAGGATGCCTGGTCCCATAAATTACCAAGTTTCATCCCAATCCCTCCAATCTAAGCGTTTTCCATGATTTTAGGCCCCCCCCCAATGTCACCAGATCCAGTCGGGATTTAAAGTAAGAGCTTTGAGACCAATATCCTTCTAAATATCAAATTTCATTGAGATCTGATCATCCATTCATAAGTTAAAAATACCTCATTTTTTCTAATTTTTCAGAATCACCCCCCCCCACCTACCCCAAAGAGATTGGATCCGTTCTGGTTATGTCAATCATGTATCTATGACTTGTGCGTATTTTTCCCACCAAGTTTCAGCCCAATCCCTCTAATCTAAGCATTTTCCATGATTTTAGGTCACCCCAAACTCCCCCCAATGTCACCAGATCCGGTCGCGATTTAAAATAAGAGCTTTGAGACATGATATCCTTCTAAATATCAAATTTCACTGAGATCCGATCACCCATTTGTAAGTTAAAAATACCTCATTTTTTCTAATTTTTCAGATTCAACCCAGATTCCCCCCCCCTCCCAACTACCCCAAAGAGAGCGGATCCGTTCTGGTTATTTCAATCATGTATCTAAGACTTGTGCTTATTTTTCCCACAAAGTTTCAGCCCAATCCCTCCACTCTAAGTGTTTTCCAAGATTTTAGGTTTCCTTCTCCAAACTCCCCCAATGTCACCATATCCAGTCAGGATTTAAAATAACAGCTCTGAGACACAATATCTTTCCAAACATCAAATTTCATTAAGATCTGATTAACTGTTTGTAAGTTGGAAATACTTCATTTTTTATTTTTTCTGAATTAACAGGCCCCAAACTCCCCCCTCCAGATGGTCAAATCGGGAAAACGACTATTTCTAATTTAATCTGGTCCAGTTCCTGATACGCCTATCAAATTTTAATGTCCTAGCTTACCTAGAAGTACCTTAACTAGCAAAACCAGGACCAACAGACAGACAGGCTGACAGAATTTGTGATTGCTACATGTCACTTGGTTAATACCAAGTGCCATAAAAACACTATGCTACAATGAGATCAACCAAACAGACGGACAGAAGGATAATGAGGCGATAAACAATAAAAAGCTGATTCCAACAATCTTCCATGCAGGAGGGCCAACTTTGCACTTATATCAGGGACATCAAGCTTACAAATTATCTTACCATTGCTATACCAAGGGGGGAGATAAAGCAAAAATTTACAATATCTGAAATAAAAAGTCTGAATCTGATTAACATCATTTTTCTTTAGAAGACAATAAAGACCAGATAGATAAAGGACAGATTGATCACAGAATGTAGCATATAGCCTACCCAGTGCATGTCTATCATACCTCCCTCAATTAGCAACTATCTTGAATAGCCTGGGCCATATTCACATCAGCCAGGAAACACATAAGTTGCAAGAACTCTAGTCTCATTAAGCAGAAAATGCTAGCCTATATACTGATCTTTGCTAATTTTGGACAGGCCCAGCATGACAAAAAACAAAACATAGGCTACTAAGTCAACACAACAGCATAGCCTAGGCAGAAGCAGCTTACTAAGCCCAACACAAAGCATTAGTTAAGTTCAAAAAGCTCAGCAGTTGTAATTAATTATCAATCTACACCAAAAGACAGAAAATTGCAAATCATGAGCAATGTTCTTAGTGCTCTTCAGCCGAAAATATAGGAATAATAGGATTTTTGCCAAAATATAGGCATTTTATTGGAGTGCATTAAAATATAGGAATTTATTGGAATTTATAGGCCAGTCCAAACACTGCAGTATTAACAGTAAAATGTTACTTAGAAAACAAACTTGGATGCATTTTTAAAAGAGCCAAAAACCCCTCAAAATGATGTCAGTTTTTCTGTGATGTCATTTTTAAGGGGTTTTTGGCTCTTTCTAAAAATTCCTAAGAATTTGCTTTCAAAATAACATTTTACTGTCTGTAAATGGTAATTTTTTCTCACTAGATATTTTTTAAAGAAGCACATTTTAAAACTTTTGGTCATGATGGAACATTGTCTTATAAGGGCCCCCTTAAAGGCTTGGAATATAATTTCTTACATAAATGATTACTGAATTATGGAAGGACATAAAAAAGGCATCAAAAGATATAAAAAAGGCACTTTCATCCTGACTAAATTATACTGTAAACCACTAATGTACCTTTTAGTATAGCCAGCATTTACTAACATAGCTTAGGGTCTGGACCCAGGCCTGCTCATGAAGGTTTTACTTATGTAACTCAAACTAAACTACAATATAAGATATCTAAATCCTCTTATCTAGAACAAGAGGCTTTCTTAGCCCCTTCTCTTATCTAGGCTACATCTTACAAAATGCAAGGGGAATACAGTTTAAACAGTAATTGCTATTTGGAAGAGCACTGAATAGAGAATATGAACATGTTTCTTTTCTTTCTGTTTGATTTTCATTCTAGCCAAGGCCTGTGTGTAGCCTTTGGCTAACCAGCCTAGGCCTTAATAATGTCCAAGCCACTGAAAAATTGCTAATATGCATCTTTAACCATATTTTTACTATAATAGTCAGTAAAAAAATTACAAACCTGGTTTAAAATTACAGTCAGGTAAACAGACTCCTACAAATTAAAAAGTAAAAACTACTCCCAAATTATCCTACGTCAATGGCGGAGTTTTATTTTGCATCATTTTCAATTAAACGTGAATTCAACATAGATGGCATTTGGCTGTTGTTCTGATAAAAATCTGTCCGGTGAATAGACCACCTAACAAATTTTCGTTTTGACCTTTTTTTTTCAAGAAATAGCACAAACTGCTCCAGAGAATTACCAATTTAAAGTGAGAACATAAGAATGGCTAAATAGTATTGCCTAAAACCTCATATTCTCTAACAGGAGGATATGAAATACTTTAAAAGCTGAAAGTTGCTATCACTCATACACCAAGCTATATTAGTCAAAAGACTTCGATTAATTTCAAACGGCCTTTCTTGTCCTCTTTCAGGATAACAACGTAAAAAGGGAATTCTAAGATTAGACTGTAATCTTTTTTCTTTTCTATGAAGTTTTTTTCTGACACGCAAACATTTGAACATATAATAGAAGACATACTTTTTCTGTATTTTCACATTTTGTTGAATTTCGTCTTAGGACCCCAACACTTTCTCAGATTTGAAATCTTTGTTTTATATTTTCATACACTCCTTTAGGACTCATAACTTTAGTTCGCTTTGCTAACACTTTTACACCAAGCTATATTAGTGGAAAGCCATTATTTTATTAATTCAAACAACCTTTCTTATCGTATTTTCAGGATTACTACGTGTAATTTGTTTTTTCTAAGACGACGATAATCTTTTCTTTTTTTATGAAGTTTGTTTTCTGACTTGCAAACATTTCAATATATTTTGGAAAAGACACACTTTTTCTGTATTCTCCCCTCTAATTTTTGTTTTGACCGTTTTTTTTTCAAGAAAAAGCATGAACTATACTGGAATTAACCAAGAAATATCAGATTAAAGAGAGTATATGAAAAGGGCTAAATAACACAGTCTAAGTTCGTAATCTTTCATAGAAAGTGAAGAAATACTTTGAAAGCTTTAGTCAGTTATTGGGTTTTAATTATATGGAATGCTATCAATAGAAATTATAGTCGTTTTTTAAGACTACCAGTCACGATATTACTGAAGTACAGGTGGCCAGATGTAAATTTTCAAATTTTGAAGCACAGCAAATTATGCTTCTTCTAAAAGATCAACGCAAGGGTCAAAAGTATTCAGAAGTGGCATTTTAGTAGCCTCAAGTGGTGAGGCTAGTAAAAAATTATGTGAAAAGTAACTTTTGAATATTTGGACTCAAAGGGGAAGGTTATATTTGTGACAATTTATTTGAATTCTGTTCTTCAAAAGTGGAAGTAATACATGTTAATTTTCTAGAGTAAAATATTTTCAATCATCGTCTTGCACCCTTTCAAAAACTTTTTTATTGGTAATATGGAAATATTAGCCATGTCAGCTATTCAAAATTACAAATGCGTTGACCAAAATTCTTGACTATTAATATGTTTGAAATATATAATATCATTCATCCAATTTTACAATGATTGTCTCCATAAATGGTGGATAATTTTGAAATTTATACTAAAAAATGGCATTTTGCGAGTTTTCATTAATTCATAGACTATTCTCTTCGGTTGAACTTCAAATATCGGAGAAAAATAAGCTGTTTTCCCATATCCTTTTGCTGAGAATATTTTTCAGTAAAACAAAAATCTTGTATAATTATTGCATCTGCAAAGTTTTAGATGAGAAACATGTGTTATTTTCCAAGTCTTCATAAATTATCCTATTCTCTTGGACTTGGGTTTTAGGAGAAAGATAAGCCGTTTTTATTTAAGCTTTTTCTGAGAAAAATTTCTTAATTAAACACAAGTTCTGTCTAATTATCACTTTTAATGACTTGGAGGTGAGAAATATCTTTTGCTTTTGAATTTTCTGAGCAAATTGCACATAAATTTATGGGATGTTCAGAAATATTTTTGTGCAGTAGTCAGTTTTGAGGTAGACAAAAAGAATTGTCGATTAACAAGCCGAAAGCTGTTGATACTGACTTATATTAGTGTGCTTAAAATGTCATATTACTATTTGGAGGATAATTAAATAATGTATCAAATTTTATGCAATAGCAAAAAGTTAATGAAGAATTCTTTATCGCCCTTGATTTTTCTTTCCTTTTTACCCTTGCCCTCCACCTCTCTCTCTTTAAGTTTGAAAACCATCCGTTCAGATTTCCTTTTGTTCTCCACTCCCCTTATATTTTGAAAAATGTCTTTTTTGTATTTTCACTAAAAAGTATCTTCTCAGTATTTTTCATTGTAAAAAGCGGAAAATAAAACAAAGTCGCCCCTTCTTGATTCTGAATATACATCTTGCCTCCTCCCCTGTTCAGATAAAATAAATCTTTGTGGTAAGCTTAGAAAAATGAAAAACTTGATATTTATGAAATATTCTTGAAACTGGCGAAGCAAATACTAAAAGAGCTAATTATATTTTGTTTATTGGATCGTTTTAACGTTTATTTGTATATCTCAAGAACATATATCAGAAATGAATGTTTCATATAAATCATATATTCATCAGCTCAATTTTTGCTGCTAATTTCGCACAGCTGGCTGCATTTTTCTAAGAAAAAATTTCTAAAATTTAAAGATTTTTTCTTCTGCATTTTTCTAAGGAAACCTCTGCAGCTACATAATATAATAATTCTTCACTATGACGGAAAACCAAAATGTTCTTTAAAGGTTTGTATCGTGAACGCTTGTTCACATAGTTTTTAATTTGAGTGAACAAGTATAGAGTTTGGCTCATAGATATATAAATCAATTTATTCAATAATATATTTTAACCATAAATACAACTACATCAGCATATATGCCCCTACTTCTTTCAGGATCTATTGCCTATATCAACTATAATGATAAATAGCACGAGCCTCGATGTGTTGTCGATTTTGTGTGTTTTTCTGTTTTTAAGTACAAAACATTTCAACTTTTCGCTGAAAAGAATTTGACTACATCCTATATTGGTATTCCCAAAGCTTTCAATTCTCAATTTTATGAAAAGCTACCCTAGATCTTGAAAATGCCATAATTATGTCAGAACCGAATGATTGGATCAAAATTTTCAAATACTTCATGGGAGCATCAAACACTTCATTAATTCAGTCTTTTATCATAATTTATGATAATATAGATAAATTTAGAAAAATATAGAAAGATAAATATAAATATTTATTATATTTTATAAGTATAGAAAAATATAAATAAATATAAAATAGATAAATATATATATATCTATATATATAAAAATAAGTTGTCTGTGTGTGTGTGTGTGTGTCGAGTGACGTCATGTTTGTGTGTCGACTGACGTCATGAAGTTAGTTGTCGTCATGTTTGTTATGACGATGACGTCATTAAAGGTATTTAAGACATTCGTTCACGGAAAAATGTTTAATTGTAAAATGACTGAAGAGCCTACAATGGCAACAGCCGAGGAAGCTGCTCAAAGAGTCTATGCCAAAAAACTTGCTGCTGATAGAGAAAGTAAGAAAAGAAAGCGTGCCGAGGAATCACAAGAACAGCAAGAAAACAGGCTTGCGGCTGATAGAGAAAGTAAGAAAAGGAAGCGCGCCGGGGAATCACAAGAACAGTAAGAAAACAGGCTTGCGGCTAAAGAACGCAAAACCGCGCAGTTAGATGAAAATCTACCTGGACAGCGAGAGTCAAAACATATCAAAACTGAAAATTATAGCGATGATGATTGGGTTTGGGATTGTGACTTGGATAACGTCATCAATGCCTACCAGATTTAAGTTAAAAAAAAGGTTCGGCGATATGTACTTCATAGTGACGCTGAAAAATAAAGAAGAAAACTTAAAAAAGAAAAAAGATAAAAAACTAAAAAAAAAACTAAAAAGAAAAAACACTAAAAGAGAAATTACAGACCGGGACACAAATGACGACTGAGACAGAGGTCTCAGTCTCAGAGGTAAGAGTCAGTAAACCTAACAATCTATTTATATGCACAGACAATGGGACAGCGAAGAATGTTGTATATTCGCATGTTTTACGTAGTTAAAAATCATATATTTATATCTATCTCTATTGACAGTTGGGACACAGGGACACAACTACAATGACGCGTAACTAATATGGTGCGTAACGACTTACGCGCAGGGGGGGGGGGCTTGGGGGGGCGCGAAGCGCCCCACCAACTAGGTGATATATATATAACGAAAAGAGAAATCATCAATGCAACAGCACAAACACATTAAAAAAAAAAGAGATAGAAGGAGAAAGGGAAAACTGTTTTCCTAAATTAGTGATTAATATAGACCAGCACTTGAATGAGGCCTTAACCCTACTCATCCATACAACCACATAGGTCAAACAGCATAGCCATACACAATCAACCATAAAGAATATATAATAGACAAATATAGAAAGGGATATGAAGAGGGGGAAGGGTAGGAAATAATTTATCGTCTCATCAGTCTTAATAAAGGTGCTGCGGGGTTACTGAAGCTTGGGCTGCTTTTCACTTTATGTCGAATAGATTGCTGAATCATAGAAGAGTCGTTTAGCGGATGCACAGCTTGCACCGTTGGTAGGAAATTTTAAGTCTAATAGCACATCCTTTATCTTCTTTTCATGAGTTTATTAATCACTAGATGCGCTAAAGTGCTTTTTATGGGTATTATTCTTGATGTTCTATATTATTATTTCTCATGTTTTTTTTCTTCTCAATTATTGAAGCCGTTAGGACTGAATCATACAAGCCCCATTTAGTGGATACTGACTTTATATAGACCAGTTCATAACTTTATAGTGTGTTATTAATTTATTAGTCACTAAAAAGCACTAAACCATATTTTAATGTGATTATGAATATCTTTATGCTATTATTTCATTGATTTGCTGTTATTTCTACCTTTTTTTTTCCAGAAAGAAAGATCAAGGATCCACCTTTATTTGTTGGTTTTTCCCAGGCTTGATTGTATCAAACCAATTATCCTAGAAGATCGGGAAATGGCTTATTCAAAAGGAAATAAACGAACAGTTCTAATACCATTTTTTCAGGAACGAAAATGTTGTGCCAAGGGAAAGTGGTTTTTTCTGCCGTTTTGTAGCACCAAACTACGATTTTGCCCCACGATGGACTAAGTTGCTATAAATAGTTTTTATTGTTTTAAAAAGTAGAGTCGTGACAAAGAGTCAAACTTTAACGCAAAGAGCGAGGCGTTTAGGAGGGGACAGTCAATTTCATATACAGAATAATTTCTGTTCGTTGTTGCTCCTTACTTTCAGTTAAAAAAACTTGTTTTGTATTTAATTTGATCGTTTTTTCAATAATGCCACGATATCTGGCTCCACGTCCACGGAAATATTCTCTGGACAATTCAATCAGGGAGAAAATTTACCTTGGGCAATTACCCTTAACATCTACACGCGCTAAAATGGAATCGCTAAAGAGAAAGAAAAACATATAAAGAAATTTCGCATAAGAATTCTTGCAATTTCCCCCAGTGTAAAATTTCCCCTGAAAAGCTTACCCTCTGGAAACTTCCCTCTACATAGAAAATTATCCCGTGCGATAATTTTCTATGGAGAAAATTCGTCCCCGGCAGAAAATTCGTCCTCTCCACCCCACATGAAAAAGGTATGCATACTCCTCAATAACGAATAATGTACGTAAACTATAGGTAAATTTATTGCTTAAAGACCTATCCCCAGGAGCTGTGGGTGATCATGATATCTCAAATGACATAATTATTGGGCCTTTCGACTCTGCTGAACAAAATAGCTATCTTAAAATTTTGATTGGACAATATCGGGAAAAAAGTATCGTGGGAGGGGGTCTAGCTGCTCTCCGATTTTTTGTTCACTTAAAAAGGGCACTGAAACGTCTGATTTTCGTTACAATGAGCCCTCTCCTGACGTTCTAGGGCCACTGAGTCGATACGTACGATCACCCCTGGAAAAAAAACAACACAAATAAACGCACATCCGTGATCTTTATTATGGCAAAAATAAAAAAATTCAACATTTTTGCAGATAAGAGTTTTAAACCTGTATAGTGGGGTTCTTTGATACGTTGAATCTAATAGTATGAGTTTCACTAAAGTTCAAAGACTTCTAGGGGGTCTTTCCCCTTTTTTTGAAAATTAGACAAATTTTCTCAGAGTTATAGCTTTTATTGGGTAAGACTAAACTTAATGAAACTTATATATTTGGAATCAACGCAATAAGTCAATTCTTTTCATGTATCCATGGGTATCGAAGTTCTATTTTTTTAGAGCTTCGGTTACTATTGAGCCGGGTCACTCCTGTCTTATAGTTCGTTACCACAAACTGTACGATTGAAAAACTTTAGCGTAATAAGAAAGGGGTTGAGTAAGGGGCACTTCCCGCTATATACGGAATAATTTCTGTTCGTCTTAAGTTTCAATGTTGTTTCTTACTTTCAGTAGAAGTATTTGTTGTTTTCATTTTATTCACAGCCCGCAATGGTAATTTGACTTCGAAGTTCCTATATAAGCTAAACCTCAGAAATAGGTGATTGTCATAGGTCCTATTGTCATTGACATTTCTTCTCCACTCTTCTGTCTCGAATTGGTATAGTGCTAAGCCCCGCCACTATCACGAAGTACTGCTTACAAATCAGGCTTTTTTCAATTTCTCTTAAAAATCTACTCTAATAAAGACCAAAACTGAAAAAAGACAAAGACAAGAACCGAACCAAATCCTAGAAAAAATGAGCAATGAATCTTGGGAGTAAAAAAAGTAAGGAGGCTGTTCAAATTAATATTTTTCTCTTGATGAGGACAAAGCAGCTTATTTGAAAATAAACTCAAAGTCAAGTCTATCAAAGATGTTGAGTTCAAATCAACAAAATCGTGGTGTCTACTCCAATAACTACATTTATTTTCTGAAATGTGCCAAATTTGCAATGAATCTTGGGAGTAAAAAAAAAAAAGGTAAGGACGCTGTTCAAGTTAGTATTTTTCTCTTGATGAGGACAAAGCAGCTCATTTGAAAATAAACTCAAAGTCAAGTCTTTCAAAGATGTTGAGTTCAAATCAACAAAATCGTGCTGTCTACTGCCAATAATTACATTTATTTTCTGAAATGTGCCAAATTTGCAATGAATCTTGGGAGTAAAAAAAAGTAAGGAAGCTATTCAGGTCAATATTTTTCTCATAATGAGGACAAAGCAGCTGATTTAAAAATAAACTCGAAGTCAAGTCCTTTAAAAATGTTTAAGTTCAAACCGACAAAATCGTGTTAAAAAGATGGGGTCTGCTGCCAATAATTACATTTATTTTCTGAAATATCCAAAAGCTAATTTTCACGTGTCGTATATATAATTTGTCAATATGTTAAAAAAAGACATATAGAGACAGAAATCGTTTTTATTTTTGACTCTAGCATCAAAAGTGCTGAAATATTATTTAAAAAAAAATGACATATAATAGTCTTAAATTTGAAGTTTTCTGAAAAAAAAAAACAGCAAAAACAAAGCAAGTAACATTAGTCAAAGCCAGCAAAATCGAAGAAGTGTTTACTCCAGTTATTTCACGTAACATATCAGTGTTGCCTAAAAGTATGCAATCTTCAGAAACATAAGGGCACATCCAAATCTAAGTGAGTCGTTTTAAAAAAAGGCTTGTTGAATTTACTCAGCTCTACTACATGCAAATGTTATTACTTTCAATTTTTTGGCTTAAATAAATGCCAAATATGTTTCAATTTTAAACAATTATGTTGGAATCCCTATGGCACCCTTCTCTATCGTTGCTCGCCAGTTCAGGTATATTTCAGTATTGGCCATATCCTCATCCAAAGGAACAAAGTTTAGGGGTAGGCCAAAGTATAAGGTGTTTGTAGCCCTCTATGTTTCAATTTTTCTAGAGGGGATGGGTCATTCGTCTCTAGAGGTGTATTATGAACAATCTTTTCCTTTATTAATTCCGTCTAAAAAAAAAATGTCTACCCAAGCTTAGGCAATAAGCCAGAGAAATAAGGACTCAACATTGAAGATAAAAAAAGGGCTGGTCTGTGAAGGAAAAGAAGACTCCAGAATCAGCAAAAATACAAAATCCAAGTTTTTAGGGTGGGACCAAGTTTTTAGGAATGGAGCCACTCAACAAGCGCTCCCTTGGGGATGACTCCTGAGATGGAACAGGAGCTTTTTAGGATCCAATAATAATTATTTTTAATATGCTGCGACAGGTTTAATAGGATGATTGTCAACTGCCCCCGAAAAATTAAAAACTTTGCACCTGAGCTTTTTTTTTTTTAGCCACAGCAATGATGGTGAATTCTAAAGGTTGAAAGAATTCCTAAGCTAGGAATTTGAAATACAGAAATATCGATATTGTGGAAGTAATAAAAACCCGAAAAACAAAACAACCTACTTGATTTATTAAAAGCGTCGTATATTGTAGTTCTACGACATGGACTTGATTTTTCATCTTGACTTTCCACATCGCTTCCAAAAGAAAACGATGGGATCCTGATCCGAAACGTTATTTCTCTGCTTTTTCTCAAACTCATATTAGAAAATAACGGGTGCTTATTAACTGAACATAAAAGGTTTCAACTGAAGCTCCATAAGGAAATTGCAAGTACGCAGGATTATTTATTTCAAAAGACAATTAAAGAAGCATGACAAGTGTAAAGACCATCAACAATGTTAAAAATATTAAAGTTTAGTTCCCAAGTTTTAATCAATAGACGTGGATTTATTTCCTCAGATAGAAGTGTTGTACATTTCGACTTTCGAGAAGCAAAGAAGCACCCGACAAAAAAAGTGGTGTGGGAGTGTGATCCATGCACGAGCGAGTTTATAAGAGAATATGAAGACAGGTGCCGGACAGTTGACCAAAACTGACCACCAAAAGCTTAATTTGTCTTACTTATCTAAATACCACCACTAAAAACCACACTATAATTTACCATCACACTCACTGCTACGAGAGAGGGGTATCTTTTTTCTCACATATTTATCTACCAATATATCGATTTAGACTACCAAAAATAACAAGACAGTCGGTAAAATCGATTACCCCTTCATAAGAGAAAAATCTATGGTGCTTCTTATCTGCTAGCTGAATCTTTCATTCGTTTTCCCTTTAAAAGTAAAAATTTTTCTTGCTCACTGAATCCGCCCGGAAATTTCAATTTAACACTCAAAAAATATAGAAACGCTGTTAATATTTTCGTAAATAAATTTGCAAGAAAAGATCTGATTTTCCTGCTGATTCTGGACTTACTATCAGCTTCAGCTGTATCAACTTAAAATCAATCCGCATTAGAAAACATCTTTGGAAAAGAAGGACCGCCAGGAAATCTTTATAATGTATAAAATACATTTTATCCCGAAAATAAGAACTCAGAGCAGATTTCAAAAATATGCCCTTACAGAACCAACAAGACATAGCAATTACAAAGAATATTCTATACTATTCGACTTGTCTACATGAGTGACCATATGGTTAGGTTTTTAGTTTCAATATTTTTCTCTGAATGTACAAAATTGCATGTAAGCTACTATGCAAGTAAGACACACTTGGTCAATTCTGCGTATTTTTAAAGAAATACTTAGAAATGAAAAAAATTACGATATTATGAAATTTTAAGAAGAATATTTGAATATGGATATTTTTGAATGGGTTTAGAAGAGTAACGTGTCATTGGGAAGTCCTTGAAATGTAGATTCTGAACATAAGACTAATCGATATTAAGCATGCAAAATTGGTTTATTTTGGGGGGACACCAACAAAGGGAGAGGGAAGAAGTTTGACAAAACTTCAGCTTGGACTTTATTTAATCATTGTGCGACTAAAAAACAATTTGAAAACTAAAACGGAATCAATTCAAACATATCGTTTAAACATGAAACTCTTCTCTTTTTTTTTAAAGAAATATGAACTTGGCAGAGTTTCATACGAACAGAAAAGTAAAACAGGAATAAAATATAGTCCAAGTTGAAGTTTCATCAAACTTCTTCTCTCCCCCCTTGTTGGTGTTCCCCCACAATAAACTAATTTTTGCATGCCTGATATCGATTAGTCTTAGGTTCAGAATTTACCTTGCAAGGACTTCCCAATGACACGTTACTCTTCTAAACCCATGCACAAAATATTCGTATTCAAATATCATTATTATAATTTCATAATATTCGTAACTTTTTCATTTCAAAGTATTTCTTTAAAAATACGCAGAATTGACCAAGTGTGTCTTACTTGCATACTCAGTAACTTATATGCAATTTTGTACATTCATAGAAAACCTGACGTCACCCTTGTAGACACGTCGAATAGTATACAATATTCTTTGTAATTGCTGTATCTTGTCAGTTCTGAAAGGGTATATTTTCGAAATCTACTCCAAGACTTTTCAAAACTACTAACTTTTCTTTCTGAAAAAGCACCCTTCCTGCATTTCAGCGCTACAGGAATATGTAGTTTCCCCTAAGAACAAAAACTAACAAACATCATTTGGGTTTTGTTTGACATGCTCTCATTCATAACATTTCAAATTGAACTTCTAATAATTTACTACCATTAAAAATTGCAACAAAAAAAGAAAGAATTTAATTTTAGCAGTCTAAGCTCGGAAGCCTATATCGTGAGTTAACTTTTATGGATATGGTTTCCTTTAATATGAAATAATTTCAATAAAAAACGAATACTTTCTTGTTATGCCTTGAATCTACTAAATGCAACAAAGCAGTGCACAATTGTTAGCAAACCAAATACAACTTTTTGGAATTTTTAGAATGTTAAATGTTGATCGTCGCTTTCGACATTATTAAAAGTGACTGGAATGGTCAAAATAGTACTTAGGACTTCCCATTACACCTTCGCAGCATGAAACGTACTTCAGATTTACGTCTCCTCCAAAACGTGCGTTTTTATGACAGGCTGTAACTTGCATTGAAAGGAAAATCTGCTTATACCACTGGATTTGTTAGCTTCAGACCTATACGATGATTGAACCAGAATTATTATATTACTTTAACTTTATCTTAAAATAAATCTAAACTCGCTTAGAAATAGGAAAAGCTTGCTATGTTTCCAACGTATTCTTCAATATAAAAAAAGAAGCAAATTCCAAAAACTTAATTCGGTAGATGGATTAAGCAGAATCTCAGCTATCGAATGATAGCAAAATTGTCGACTTTACTTTGATAGATGGAAGTCGCATGCTAAAAACTTGCAGAGGGAATGTAAATTTTAATAATCATCTCTAAAATATGTACAATAATCATTCGGGCCCACGGTGGGATTCTCCACAAGGAGGAATCTTCTACAAAGGGGGAAGGGGAAATTACCGGCATAATTTCCGAAACGATGAGGAATTAGATTTGAAAAAGAACTTTTTTCAACTGGAACTAAGGAGCAACATCAAAACCTGAAATGAACAGAAATTATTCCGTAGATGAGGGTGGCTGCCCCTTCCTCGACCTTCGAAATGGCGCTCTCGGTGGCATTGCACATTTACACCAGGTACAGGTAGCTCTACCGAGCTCTGTGGTGTAATTCAGGTTCACTACTATGAAGATGGAAATGTGCAATTAGTCTGTGCGAAGGAGGTCAACAGAAATCTTGTCGCTGCCATCGGTAGGATCGTAGCTGGCATTCGATCGGAATTTAGTTTGTTTTTAATTACTACCGTCATCGAAGGAAGAAAATTATCATTGGGAATTAGAGAATGATCAAGCTAAAAAGTCCCTTTTACACTAAAACTCATTCTTTTTGCTCTTTACAATAAAACGTCCATAATGTCTTTCAAAAGAGTTTTCATTAAATTTAATGGCCTTTGTGCTTGGGCAGGCTTTCATAAAGAATTGTGACAAAACGTCTAGCTTTAGCGTAAAGACCAAGGGTCAATGAAGGGACATCCCCCTCATATAGGAAATAACTTCTGTTCGTTTTAAGTATTGACGTTACTCCAAAATCTCAGATGAAAGAACCTGTTTTTAAAGTTTAATCAAAAATACAGTTCGGTAGAAAAAAAAGCCTCCAAATATTCGATCAGGATTACCTGTGATTGCCGAATTTGAAAACAATTTTTGATTATTCAGAATTTCCAGTGTGTTATATGATCAATAGGCATTTTTACCTCCTTATGTTCTAATTTAGGATATTTAGGTTTCTCACTAAAATCTGAGCACGGCACCTAAGCCGGTGCTTTTTAGGATCTAAAATAAGCGGTTGGGAGCTTTATTCGTCCCATAACATCGTCACACAACAACTTGTCAATGGAAAAGAGTCAGAATCTGAGCTAGAACTAGTTATTGATTGCATTTATTTATCTTAAAGCATTCTTTTTAAAGTAAAAAAAAACACAAATATTTAAAAAAGAAGAAGAAATCGAGAAAGAATTACTAGACATTATGTTAACAACAAATCAAAAATACTTTTTATCAAGTCCACAGAGTCCCTTCTCTAGTCTAACCAGAGGTGTCTTTCAAGCGAGCAAGAAGAGGCCATGATTTGTGAAAATGAGCAATAAAAAAACTTGCCATAATCAGTTGAACCCAACCCTCTTCTGACTAGGCAGACAGCTTTGACACTTAACGGTCATTGAATGCATCATATGACATGATCATTGCTGTGTTCAACATAACATTACTGTACCCAGGATTTTGATATTCCTATTTAAAAATAAGTCAATCTTCTTCTTCCAATATAAACCACGAATCTATTATTTATAAACATTGTAATCACCATAGAGGACTACCGGTCCTCTCTAACTAAAACTTGAATGTGCACCTCAGATAAAATTAAGGACATACAAATTAAAAAGCAACAACACATTTCCTTGAAATGAAACCACAGGCAATAACAGTTCACATGAATTTCTTCCTTATTGACTCTTCAATTCCTTGCCAATGCTATAAGAAACGATTTTTCCCCAGTCAATTTTGGTCCTAGTGACAGGCAATTGGCGCCTCAACGCTTTAAAGGTTGTATCGGACATTGTCTGGTAATTTTCACAGATTGCAAGTTGATATTCTTTTTCAGCGTCTTGAACAGCCTGGACGAATTCTTTGGCAGTTTGTATCTCACTCTGAAACAGATCAAAGAGGATTGAATAACCATACCTGCACGGACAGAGGGTAAGCGGAAGAGAGAAAGAGAGAAAAAGAAAGAGAGAGAGAGAGAGAGAGAGAGATAATAATAACAAAAAAAAAAACACATAGGCTTTTGTTGCTTGAAATCCTGATCTAAATTCTTTAACTCAGAGAACTCACCGAAAAGAGATAAATCAAATTATATCGGTAGATACTATCTAACATTAAATAAAAAAACTAGTTTTTTTTAGCTGAAAGTAAAGAGTGACATTAAAACTTAAAACGAACAGAAATTACTCCGTATATGAAATGGGTTGTCCCCTCCGCAATCCCTCGCTCTTTACTCTAAAGTTTTTAATTGTTTTAAAAAGCAGAATTGTGGCAAAGAGTCAAACTTTAGCGTAAAGAGCGAGGGATTGCGGAGGGGACAACCCATTTCATATACGGAGTAATTTCTGTTCGTTTTAAGTTTTAATGGTACTCCTTACTTTCAATTGAATAAACTTTTTCATGTTTATTTTTTCATTGTTTTTTTTTTTTATAGTAATGCTAGAAAATCCCGCGCCCTTTTCATTGAATTTCTCTTCTCCCATGACATAATCCTCCAAGGAAAGATCCTCCCACATAGCCCCCAAAAACTTAACCCTACCTCCAAACCAAAAAAATCCCCCTGAAAACGTCTCTACAATTCCCAATAACCATTACTGTATGTAAACACTGGTCAAAGTTTGTAACTTGCAGCCCCTCCCCAGGGACTGTGGGGGAGTAAGTCATCCCCAAAGACATAGTTATTATGGTTTTCGACTATGTGGAACAAAATGGCTATCTGAAAATTTTGATCCGTTGACTTTGGGAAAAAAAAAATGAGCGTGGAAGGGGGCCTAGGTGCCCTCCAATTTTTTTGGTCACTTAAAAAGGGTACTAGAACTACTCATTTCCTTTAGAATGAGCCCTCTTGCGGCATTCTAGGACAACTTGGTCAATACGATGACCCCTGAAAAAAAAAAGCACCCGTGATCTGCCTTCTGGCAAAAAAAACACGAAATTCCACATTTTTGTAGATAGGAGCTTGAAATTTTTGCTATATGGTTCTCTAATACGCTGAATGCGATGGTGACTTTTAGGGGGTGTTTCCCCCTATTTTCCAAAATAAGGCAAATTTCCTCAGGCTCGTAACTCTTGATGACAAAGACTGAATTTGCTGAAACACATATATTTAAAATCAGCATTCAAATCCGATTCTTTTGATGTATCTTTTAGCATCAAAATTCCGTTTTTTAGAGTTTCGTTTACTATTGAGCCGGGTTGCTCCTTACTACAGTTCGTTACCACGACCTGTTTGATTGAGAAGACATCCATAATAGCACAGGGAGAGCACAGTCCCTCCCTTTACTTCTACTGAGTCTATAATTATCTCGAGTTTGATCTCCCCAATAATTTTTTCTTTGCTTTACGGTTACTTCACGAAAGCAACTCCGCTGCTTCTGTAAAGTGGCTCTTTTAATATATATATTCTACTTTAATTTTTATGTCATGGATTAGAAATTGCATATATTCGGTTTGATTATTTTCTCTATATTCTTTTTTGATTTTTAATTTTCCACCTTTTTTATGTAGTTTATTTTAAATTTATTCTTCTCCGTCCTTTTTTATGTAGTTTATTTTAAATTTATTCTTCTCCACCCTGAGAATGCCTTGCTTGATTCGTGTAATAATTCTCTTTTTTCCTACTGGCCATAGACTCATTCTTGTTTTAAGAATTTATTCTTTTTTTTTCATTTTAGTCCAGTTCCGCTTTAGATCTTTTGGGATTTTATAATTCTCTCGAGTTTGATCATTCTTTAATTCTCAATAGTAATTTTCTTTCTTCAATGATGGAAGTAAGAAGAAGAAAAAAAAAAAAACAACTAAATTTCCATAGAACCGCAGTAATAATCCTACTTACGGTAACGACAAGATTTCCTTTAGCCTCCTTCGCACAGACTAATTGCACATTTCCATCTTCATAGTAGTGAACTTGAACCTTCATGACACCACAGAGCTCAGTAGAGCCACCTATACCTGGTGTAAATGTGCAGTGCCACTGAGAGCGCCATCGCCCATTCCTGCGATGAAAAGGAATCATTTATATTTAAGGAGCAGAAGACGGCAGAAGTATCTAGAATCTGGTTAAAAGGTCAACTTACCAAACCAATAATTATTCTTCATTTGACAGTTAAACTGCACATGTACAAAAAAAAGAAAAAAAAAGAAAATCCTTTTATTCAAAATGAATGCAGTTGAGCGTGTAGTTTCTGAAACCCAAGTATTTTGCACCATTTACAATTTCAGGATCTTCAGATATTGAAAATGTAGAATTGTGACCCAAAGTGGATTTCCAAGTAATTTCAAAACTGCAGAAATCTGAACTTTAAACTTTATTCAATTTACCATACAATATTGTCTGGACAGCTGACCTGACAATGAGACAACGAGGCAGTGTTGACCCATGCAAACAAAAGATAAATTTGGAAAAGCAAGTAATATGAAAGACAGAGAATACTTTATGGTGTGTTGGAAATTCACAACAGACGTTTAAATATTTTTAGTTAGATCACAGCTAGTTTAATCTGAAAAGTCTATTCCAGTTTCCAGAAACAGCGTGTTTACACTAGAAGATTTTCAAAAACTAATTTGTTAAAAATAGGGATCGCCCATATATTTAATTGACATAATCTTCGTGTGTTCACGCTAGTTGCGACTCTTCTAAGTAATGAAGTCTAAGTAATAAAGTATAAAGATGTTCTTGCATTTGGCAGATCGTGTAAGCTATAGGATCCATGAACGATAGATAATTACTGCAACTTCAGTTTTGGTAGAAAATACTTTTTGAAGCAAAACTTTGATTTAAACTGTTATTCAACCAAGGGTGCACAAATATAGGAAGGGAGAGAAAAAGAAGAAAATATAAGTGATTTTAGAAATAATTTTTACGCAACTACTGGATATGATGATACTTATCAAAGCTAAAAGTCTTTAAGGGGCATGCTTCATAATGGACAAATATAATACCTCTGTATTTCAACAAAAAACCATGACACATGTTATAAAGCGGATATGAGATCGTGTATTAAAATTCAAAGGGGTGCAAAACTGAATTAGGTTGGGAGCCCCCTCGGAAGGTCGGATATCAATATATAGGCTTAGTAGGCTGGACGTTAAATCGTCAAATCCATAAGTTCTAGCCCTGGAAAAATAAACTGAAGCGAACTGGACAGACCTAAAAGAATGTTGGAACATTTTCCAAATCTTTAAATCGTGCACAAATATCATCTTCGGAAAACTATTAGAGGATCTGGAAGCATTTTTTCTTATTCCTAAGTCGGCGGTGCCAGGTACAGATCTGATTTGCTACTAGTCTTTTACATCGTTCCATCCCGAGGTTGTAAATGATTGTTGAATCTTCTTTTAAAATAAGTCGATAGGAAGACTTTTACGGATAACGTCCGCAGGAAGATTGTTCCAAATCGAAGTGCAACGTCAAATGAAGCTGTTCTAGAAGTACTCTGAACTCAGCGTATCAACCATAAGATCATTAGACCAACCTGTGTGCCTTCGTATCTATTTTGTCGGCTGGACAACGGGGGAGGGGGGCGCAATATGAGAAAGCTCTATAGAAAGAGGTGAAGCTATGTATTTGTAACAAAATCCCTCAACACTATGTCAAACCTTTCGCTAACAAACTGGAAAGAGTCATGGGGAACGACTGAACCCGCCCTATTACCCCCTATTCTTAATCTTTTGAAATGCTGCAAGCAATGTTTTCGGAGCACCAGCATGTAGCGGGCATCAAAACTCGGCGATGGGTATAATGCAAGACTTGTAAAGTGGGATGATCGAGCTGGGCAGTAGAAGGTTTTTGCAGCAAAGAGTTACTCCTAAGCTTTCTTGCAGAGGAGGTTCTATTCCGATCCAGGTGGGTTTCCCAAGTGGATTCCAATTTACTAGTGTAAGCATCTTCAAAATTACTCTCTGTTGACTGTTTTCTTTAGGGCTCGTTCGCTCATTCCTTGGAATATTTTATATTTTGTTCCTGTGTTTGTGTTTGTTCGAAGGTTTTCTTTTCTTCTACTCCATCAGCCGTATTTTTATTTATTTATCATGTGTATTAGATTCATACGTACATATATGCTATGATCCAACCTATGTTCATTGGAAGCGAGGACCATTTTTTTTTTATTAATTTCTGGAATTATGCAGAAAACCACCGACTAGAAAATGAGAGTTTGTTCGGTATATTGGCGTCGTCAGTAACTTACTAAAGTCGATTGCGTATTTCTCTTTTAATATTGATTACTAAGCGTAATAAAGAGAGCCCATTCAGTAAATCTAAGCTAACCAATCTTAACTTCTTTAGCTTTAAAGGCAGCCAAGAATCTACAATTTTTCATGAAGAATGTCAAAAAAAGATTTCACTAATTCACACCTTCTTCCCATCACGTAGAACTCAAAAATATATGCATAAAATCTTGTAATTTTCTTAATATATTACATTTTTAAAAATTTTAAACCTTCACATGCTCTTCGATAAATTTATATGAGATCTTTTGTATTTTACTTTTACATATGCTGAGAGTCAAATGCTAAGAGAGTTGAACATTTTCAGACTCTTTAACTGGCTTAGTAAATATATGATTCCATACAATTTTCGATTGTGTTTTAATAGCTAACTTAAGATTTTGCATGCATTGACGTGTGATGTTATTTACTTAGCATTTAATAATTGACTTAAAATTTTAATTAATTAGATTAGGAAAAGAAATTAACCTTTCAACTTTTAAGTCAAAATTTTAGTTTTTATTCAAATATATATTTAATTAAAAAGTTGTGATTTTTTTATTTGTTCCTTATTATTTTGAGAGCCAAATGCACAATTAGAAAAATAATGATGGGCTAATGGTTAGCCCGAAAATGGGCGATTTTTTTCCCAAAAGTCAAGAAAATTGCATCCGTAAGCTCCTGAGCCAAGGGAGCCTAACGCTAAAAAGTTTTTATTCAGTTACAAAAATTATTCTTCAGGTCGAACGAATTTTGGTTAATGACACAAAACTTCCTTAATGAATAGCTAAAAGTGTAAAACCAATTTTCTTATAGGACACAAGAAGGTCAAGTCTACTGAAAGCCTCGTTCTTACACAAAAAAAGTTAGTTTTATAAAAATCATTTTCCTTAGGGAGACCTGGCTTCACATGAGTCGTCCCCAAAAGCTTCTCTTACAGCATTTACAACTTAGCAAATGCGTGCCCAGTTACCCCGACGATATCCACATCACTTGAAGCGGCCATTTAATCACATATTTAATAAACGTTCAATTTTCAGTAAATATATCAATAATAACATCAATTTATATTTTTTTTCGCACTATCAAATTGAACGTCAACATCGCTGATCCTTATCCAAATAGATATACACACATTTATTAAAAGTATTCACAACTATTCTTCTCAGAAACAAATACGAAATTTTGATATTTTTTTTTTTCATAGGTACATAAAAATGTTTCTCAATTAATTTTAAAAATTGATGAAACAGTTTTCATCGAGATCCTACCATTTTTGGGGACTGTCCTGGAAGGACAATCTAATCAATCACAAGAAAAACGGAGCACAGGAAATAATTCCAAACCCCTGTAATCAACCAACTTAACCATGGGTTATATCGAGCTATATTGTAGAGGTATCTAGCTATATGGGCTATATCGAAGGGATAGGGCTGTACGATAGATTTGCAAATGTAGCGAGGAGCACATTCGAAAGGGGGCCGAGGAATAATATATTGATCTTCTGGAATGTTGGCATATTGATATATTCATCTTGGTATGGCTTATTGAGTTAGTGAATTAATATGCAAACCCTAGAATATGCAATCATAGCATGGTTGCTGGTTGCCCAAATAGATATTTATCCTTTTTTCCCCAAACTTACCAATAGTTCTTTGGTTGAAATTGATGGTCTTCAATACAAGCGACCAAGGTAACTGTGTCATCCCGAACATGAGCAAACACACTTGAAGTACCGTGTTTATAATGATTGAAAGTGTATTCAGTGAACTCCTTTTCTAGAGCAGAACGCCACGGCTCACCACTGTTGCCGATCTCATACGGCTAGAAAAAAAAATT